>NC_044985.1:117445166-117546516 GCF_008728515.1 Papio anubis
GACAGCACCATGGTGTGCACAGTCCACACGGAGGAATAAGTTCTTTACAGCCCCATGGGAAGTCCTCTGTGCCCTATCAACAAATCCAAGAGCAAAAGTAGAAAATTAAGGTAGGAAAAGAGACCAGACTGTTGGGGAAAGCTCACATATTTCAGAAGAAAAAGTCTGAAACTAGAGTCATTATATCCATAGATAAGTTGTCAAAGAGTAATTCTGTATCATGATTATCTAAATAAAATTTTATTATAAAAAATGTAGCTTATATGTGGGTGCAGGATGGTTATAAGAAAGGCATACCTATATACTCTAATATGACCTGAGAAAACAAAAGTCATTATATGACAACACAAAGCTAAATAAAGATGAAGGATATAAAGTTAGAGAATGTAATGGTAGCAAAGGATGGTTTGATAGCTTTAGAAAGAGGTTTGGCTTTAAAAATCTCAAGATAACAGAAGTAACTTCTGCCAAACAAGAGGCAGCAGGTGACTTCCCAGACCCTGTGAAGAGAAGCATTGAGGAGAACAAATATCTGCCTGAGCCAGTTTTTAATTCATGCAAAAGTGTCCTATTCTAGAGGAAAAAAAAAAAAAAAAAAAAAAACTGCCACAAAGGACATTTATTAGTAAGGAAGAGAAGCGGGCACTAGGATTTAAGCCAGGAAAGGATAGGCTAACTCTGTTGTCTTATGCAAATACTGTCCAATTTACGATTAAGAACAACTTTATCTGTAAAGCTGCTAATCCTTGAGCCTTTAAGGGAAAAAATAAACACCAGCTGCCAGTCTTTTTGCTGTACAACAAGAAGGCCGGTACAACACAAACACTTTTTCTGAACTGGTTCCATGAAAACCAATGCTTTGTCTCTGAGGTCAGAAATACCTTGCCAGTAAAGGACTGTCTTTTAAATTGCTTTTGATATTGGACAATGCCTCTAGCCATCCAGAACCCCAGGAATTCAATACAAAAAGAGCCAAAGTGGTCTCCAAGTCCTCAAACAACATCTCTAACTCAGCCTTTAGAACAAGGGGTTACAAGTCACTTCAAGGATCATTACACATGGTTTTCTATGGAAAGGACCATCATCACTATGGAAGAGAACATCAGCGGAGTGAACATCACGAAAATATAGAAGGATTACACCATGGAAGATGTCCTTGTTGTACAGAAAAAGCTGTGAAAGCCATCAAGCCCTAAACAATACATTATCGCTGCAGAAAACTGTGTTCAGATGCTGTGAGTGACTTCGCAGGATTTAAAACAGAGCCAATCAAGGGGCTCATGAAAGAGATTGTGGATACGGCATGAAAGAAGAACGAGGTGGGCATAAAGAGTTTGAAGACAGAGATCTTGGAGATATTCAAGAACGAATAGACACCACACCTGAGGAATGAACCAAAGATGACTTGATGAGATGAGTGCTTTGGAATCAGTACCAGACAATGAGGAAGAAGAGACAGAAGAAGCAGTGTCAGAAAATAAATTGACATTAGACAATCTTGCAGAAGGATTCTGATTATTGAAGACTGCTTTTGACTTCTTTTACAGATTGTACCCTTCTATGATATGGGCACTGAAACTAAAGCAAATGGTGAAGAAGAATTCATACTATATGCAAGCATTTTTAAAGAACTGAAAGAACAAAAATGTCAGACAGTAATTATGACGTATTTCCATAAAGTTACATCGAGTGTGCCCGCCTCTCCTGCCTCCCTTTCCACCTCCTCTACCTCTTCCCCTTCTGCCATCCCTGAAAAAGCAAAAGCAACCCCTCCTCTTCCTCCTTCTCAGCCTACTCAATGGAGGACAGTCAAAAGGAAGATCTTTATGATGATCCATTCCCACTTAATGAATACTTAATACATTTTTTCTCAACCTTAAAATTTTTTCTCAAAACTTAAAATTTTCTTAATAACATTTTCTTTTCTCTAGCTGACTTTATTATAATAATACAGTATACAACACACAAAGCATACCAAATATGTGTTCATTGGCTGTTTATGTTATCGGTAAGGCTTCCGCTATACAGTAGGCTATTAATAGTTCAGTTAGGGGAGTCAAAATGATACGTGGATTTTAGACTACCTGCGAGGTTGGTGTCCCTAATCTCCACATTGTTCAAGGGTCAACTGTACTAGCAATGAGCAATTGAAAATTGAATGAAAATACCACTTAAACAACATCAAAAACATGAAATACTTAGGGATAAATCTGATCAAAGATGTGAAAGACTGTACACTGAAAACTAAAACACTGAGGAGAGATCTGAATATATAGATATGTTCATGAATTGGAAAACTCAAAATTGTTAGGATGTTATTTCTCCCCAGTTGAACTATAACTTAAATATGATCCCAACCAAATTCCCAACGGGCTTTTTTTTGTGCAAATTGGCAAACTGATTCTAAAATTCATACACAAATGTAGAAAACCTACAATAGCAAAAACAACTTTGAAAAAAATTAGAGAGCTAATACGACTCATTTCAAGACATTACAAAGCTATAATTATCACATATTTCACAATTGGATCAATGGAACAGAGTAGAAAGTCTAGAAATAGATGTTTAGAAGTATGAACAACCAAGTTTTTACAAAAGTGCAAAGACAATTGAGTGGAGAAAAGATTACTCTTTTCAAGAGTTGGCTATCAACAGGCAAGAAAGCAAGAAAAGACATTACCTCTGTGGTCTTACTTCCCAAAACCTATAACCCCAGTCTAGCCATGATCAAAACATCAGACAAACCAAGACCTTGGAACATTCTACAGAACGTGTGACCAGAAACTACTCAAAACTGTCAAAGTCATCAAAAACAAGGAAAGTCTGAAAAACTGTCACAGGGTAGAGGAGATGAAGGGGATGTGATGGCTAAATGCCATTTGGTATCAAGGATGGGATCCTAGAAATGAAAAAGGACATTAGGTAAAAATTAATGACATCTGCAGAGAACATAGACTTTAGTTCATCATCATGTATCAAATGTTGGTTAATGAGTTGTGATAATATGCTATAGTAACATAACATTTAAAAATAGGGGAGGATGGGTGTCATTGCTCACACCTGTAATCCCAGTACTTTGGGAGGCTGAGGCCAGCCTGGTCAACACGGCGAAACCCTGTCTCTACTAAAAATACAAAAATTAGCTGGGTGTGCTGGTGCACACCTGTAATCCCAGCTACTCAGGAGGCTGAGGCACAAGAATCGTTTGAACCCAGGAGGCAGAGGTGGCAGTGAACCGAGATTGCCTCACTGCACTCCAGCCTTGGTGACAGACTGACACTTTGTCTCAAAAAAAAAAGGAGGAAACTAGGCACAGGATATACGAAAATTCTCTGTGCTGGTTCTTGCAATCTTGCATAAATCTAAATTTCTTCTAAAATAAAAGGTTTCATGAAAAAAAGCCCACAAACTGATAAAGTATAAATATCCAGAATATATAAATAACTTTTAAACCTCAATAATGAAGAGAAAATCTGATTTCTTAAAAAGGGGCATAGATTTGAACATTTACCAAAGAATGTATACAGATGGCAAACAGTCACATGTAAAGATGCTCAACATCATATTTAAATAGGAAAATCAAATCAAAATTGCAATTTAATTTACATATCCATTACAATAGCTGCAATCAAAAAGACTGACCATATCAAATGATACAGTTTAGATATCTGACTCCCTCAAGTCAAGTGTTGAAATTTGATTCCCTAATGTTGGACGTGGGGCTTAGTGGGAGGTACTTGGGTTATGGGGTGGATCTCTCACGAATGACCTAGTACGTCATTCCCTATAATGGGTGAGTTCCTGTTCTATTGCTGCTGCAATAACTGATTGTTAAAAAGATCCTAGCAACACTTCCTTTTTCTCTTGCTTCTTTCTCACCATGTGATCAGCACCTTCCACCTTCACCTTCTGCCATGAGTGGCAGCAGCCTGAGTCTCTTCCCGGAAGCAGATGTTGGTACTGTGCTTCTTGTACAGCCTGCAGAACTGAGGGCCAGATATTATCTCTTTATATATTACCCAACCCCAGGTATTCCTTTACAGCAACACAAAAATATAAACCACCAGGTGACTGTGAGCATGAACAGTGGCATAAAATAAAGCCCATAAGCCAGGAAAGGTGAGATGATGGGGGACCTTGATAGCTGGTGGGGGCTGGCAGGCCACAGGTCATCACCAGAATATCCTGAGTGAGCCAAAGAGACAGTGTATTGTGTTGGGTACCATGTTCTCAGGGTAGTCTGAAGGAAAGGAGAAGCTGGTGAGGGGAAGCAGCAGTAACTGACACCAGGGATTTCACAAAGATGTAGAAAGGTTAGGTCCTAACGCAGGTGGAGGCTCCACCTGGGCTCATCTGTTTCAGGAAGACTCACAGAAAAGGAAAAAAAAAAAAAGATGTTTAACCAAGGGAGCTGCCACATGAAGCATGTGCGTGTTTCTCTGTACGTCTTCATAGGGATGCCCAGGAAGGTGTAAACTGAAAAGAAAATACTAAGCGCTGCCCGTCTCCCACGACAAGTGAATGGACCCCTCCTGACCAGCGGGACCCCAAAGAAACCTTCAACACTGAGTCACAGCCACGACGGAACAGAAGGCTGGACCCGCTTCGTCTCATTCCCTCCCTTTTGTGATTTAAACACAACTGACCCACTCCAATGTTAAAATAGAGATGAGATGCACTCAATGGACTCTTCGTGGCAATCAGATACCAAACTACACATAAGACCTCAAGCCGCGCCAGGCAAGAGTTGAGTCATGGGCGCCTACACTTAAAGAATAAACTACGTTCCAACTGCCACAGAATTTTTCTTTTTCTCTAGCAGCTAAATAAGCACAGGTCTAGAGAAAAACAATGTCAAACAAGTGCAGCTCCACCGGACGCTGACTAACTGATGGCCATCCCTTGTTCCGTAAGCCACAAATACTGCTTTCATTGGACAAGAAGCTGATTTTCGGAACTTTCTCCTGGTAAGAAGACCAGTGACTTAAGAAGACCAGTGACTGGCGACCACAGACTGGTTCTGGCCAATTTACGGAGATTGTGAATTTCAGTGCCTTGTGCCCTGAAGACACCTTTTGATGTATAGGGCCTAATTGTAATCATTTAAATGTGATGTCTCCACCCCAGGGTTAACATGGGTCATATGTAACGTGCATGTGTGTTCAATACGCATGAGTCAGGACTGCCTTCATAAATATTCATAGCTCCTCCTGTAACCTGGTGAATATGTATATGTAGCCAACTTGTTCAGCATAAAGCTCCTACCCCTATTCCTTCTCCTTTCAAGGGCCTGTCTCTGGTCTTTGCCAGAGGCTATGATTCCCAGCCAGCTAGATGGCCATCTTGAAGGCTGTAACCTTTCCCAAGAAATAAAGACTCCTTTTCCAAATTTGTAATTCAGTAATTTTTCAGTGAACAGAGGTGTAAAGGTGAAAGTGAGAAAACTGATCATAGCAAGAGGCAAACAATGCTAAAGTGGGGGGATGCGGGAACTGATACTTAACTAAAACAATTGTTAAGAGAATGGCTGGGGCTCAAAGCCAACCCCACTCAGCATTGCTCTTGCAGGGATGCGGCTCTGTGAACCTTGGGGGACAGGAGAGACTTGCCTGACAGGCCCCCTGAGGCAAGAGAGGCGTCCTTGTTTCAGAGAGACCAGGACAGTGATCACCCACTCCCATATCCCCTACAAGAGAAGAGTCTGTGAAACTCTTGTGGGGAAACACACCAGACAGTTTCCCTTCTTTCTAACACTTTTTCTAGGACAAGATGACTTTTATCTCCTGGCCTGGCTTCTGCATGGAAGGAACTTGTCACCCCTTGGAAATGACAGCAGAAAGCAGAAGAGAAGAGAAGCATGAGTCTCTTTAAGTCATGCCCCTTCTGAATCTCCTAATGATGTGGCCAGCTTCCGGTGCTCCAGTGACAGTGACCCGCTGTCCCTGCTCCTTGGGGAACAAGGAGTCTCCCAGGACGTGAGACTTCCAGTGGTAAACTGGGAATATTCTGGGCAAACTTGCATGGGTTGTCACCTTAGTGGGAAGTAGAGTTGCTAGGTTCCCAAAACACAAGGTTACAAGGAAAACAGGTAGCTGATGATAGACTTTGCCCTGGTGATCACTAATTAGTCACTGTTTGTGACCGTGTATTTTAGCACATTAACAAAACAGAAAGTATTCTGTTCACTTTTTCTTTCTTTCCTTTGTTTTTGTTTTTGTTTTTGAGATACAGTCTCGCTCTGTTGCCTAGGCTGGAGAGTGGTGGTGTGATCTCGGCTTACTGCAACCTCCATCTTCCAGGTTCAAGTGATTCTCCTGCCTCAGACTCCTAAGTAGCTATGATTACAGGTGCCCGCCACCATGCTGTGCTAATTTTTGTATTTTTAGTAGAGACGAAGTTTCACCATATTGGCCAGGCTGGTCTCGAACTCCTGACCTGAGGTGATCCGCCCACCTCGGTCTCCCTAAGTGCTGGGATAACAGGCATAAGCCACCATGCCTGGCCTTATTTCTGATTAAACACTACTCACATAGAGCCACTGGACTGGGTCTAAAACAGTGCTGTTCAAGATGTGGTTTCCAGCTCGTTGTGTTACCTAACCACCGCAGCATGGGTGCAGACCCTGCAGGAAATGCTTAGAAATTCCTGTAGCAATTGGTGTTGCTGTCAGTCAAGCCATCATCGGTAGTTTTACATTTTATAGGTCTGTGGTTTATTTCATTTCACTTTCTAGCTTTTCACTTTTGTTCTATGTTACAAAAAATTATGAATATGTAATCAACAGCAGAAAACCTTTTTTCTATTCCTTAATCACAGATAGGTTGAGACTCTCTGCTGTGAACTACTTAATTCCATGATGCCTGCTGGGGTACAGAGATATATCTAAAATGTATACAGGTTGTACTAACAAACAAGATGCTGTAGGGTTTAGATCACAATCCTGAAAGACATAACCCCAAAACTTATAATCCTGAATGTTGAATTCCAACATATCAATTTCCCAAAAATCCAAATCCCTAAGGTCTAACCTCCCTGAAATCTGAACTCTCTAACAGCTAAAATCCCAAAAATCACAATCACAGGATAGGTTCTTTTGGAGATTTTTTTTCCTTTTCCTTTTTCTTCTTTTTAGGTTTTTTCACAAGGTTAAATTGTCAGCATCATTTTTACAATTTGCTATGCTACGTATTTCATCTTCATATCATTTCCAATACCGAAGGCAGAGACTCCGTAGAGACTTATGGAGGATTCTAATTCATTTTATGCCCGCAAATTTGACTCCATGGAAGTGTATTATCACAAGAGTAAGTGTGTAAGCATTAGGCATGTATGTACAAATGTTGAAACATCCTCAGTAAATGAAAAGATGTCCCTTTTGTACATCTGCATTTGTGAAAGATAAATTCATTGTGGCCTTGGCCCAATGCCTCTGTATCCCAGGACTTTGGGAGGCTGAGGAGGGCAGATCATCCAAAGTCAGGAGTTCAAGAACAACCTGACCAACATGGCAAAACCCCATGTCTACTAAAAATACAAAAATTTGCTGGCTGTGGTGGTGGGCGCCTGTAATCCCAGCTACCCAGGAGGCTGAGGCAGAAGAATCGCTTGAACCCGGGTGGTGGAGGTTGCAGTGAGCCGAGATCGCACTACTGCACTCCAGCCTGGCTGTGAGTGAGACTCCTGTCTCAAAAAAAAAAAAAAATAAACAAAAGAGAATTCTCAAGATTCTTAAGTACCTTTGGAGCAACTGTGTATGTGGTGGTGACCCATAGAGGCTTCTGACTGACCTCATGAAACGTCTCAGGTCATTTTTCATGGTATTTCAGATAATCAAAGCCGTAAACCTGAGTGCACATAATATTACCAACCACAACAATAAATGTTTATACTTTTCCTTTTTAACCTACTACTTTACAAATATGATTCATCTTCTCACAACTGATACACCTATATGAAGGTCATTAGTACACCTGAGGGTTTATGCTTGCAAAGATACCTGTGTTATTATTACTGATTTTATGGTGTAAAGTGGCCTATGAAATGGTCTGTCATGTTTTTATATGTTTTTCAAATAAATTCCTTTTAAAAAAGTAAACAGATTATCTTTTAATTAATTTTTAAAGTTATATTTTTCTGGAATTATATTTGTAGGATGTTGATCTTTCAGGCTCTTAACATTCAGGACTTTGAAATTTCTGGTCTTTTGGGACTGTGGATTATTCTCCCAGGAACCTCCACGTCAAGCATGTACATGTTTACTTGCACATCTTAGTGAGGGAGGCCATGTGGGTTGCCTTTTCATTCTCTTGAGAGCATCCTCGACGACAAAGTAGTTTTATTCGATGCCAATTTGTCTGTGTTTTTTGTTGTTGTTGTTTCTTATACACAACAATGTGTGTGTACTGGCATCACAGAAACCAATTCCAAATCCGGCTCATAAATACTTCCCCAAATGTTTCCTTCTAAACTTATACACGTCTAGCTTTTCTATTCAGCTATTTGATCCATTTCCTAAGTTAGTTTTTGCCATATGGGATGCAAATTTCTCAATATCTTGTATGTGGATATGTAGCCGTCGCAGCTTAATTCTTGTTAAAGAGATTATTCTTTTCCCATTTCAACAGCTGCCCTAAAATCTACAGTAAAAAGCACTGGCTAAGGATGGGCCTATTTCTGATTCTCTTAACCCATTCTAATTGATCTGCATGTAAAAGACATTTTTGAGACAATTAGGGGAAATTTCATTATGGATTATGAGTGAGACAATATTAAAGAGTTATTGATTCTGTGAGGAATGATGATATTGTGGCTATGTAACAAACTTTCCTTATTTTTCATATTTAGTGAAGTATTTGGGGATAGAATGATATGCACAGCATTTCCATTAAAACATTATAGCCAGAAGGTTTTTTTTAAAAAAGAAACAAAAGAGCAGATACATAAATCAGTATAATAAAATATTGAAAGTTACGTAACACAAAGATGGATATATAGGTGTTCATTACACTATAGTCTCTCCTTGCCATATGTTTGAAAATTTTGATTAAAAAAAAAAAAGAAGTTGAATTGAATAATCTTGGTGGGAGGCCTTGGTCTTGCCCACTAACAGCTTACTCTGAATTTGAATCTCACAATGGAACTAGATCTTAGAGCAATGGGGGAAGCCCAGATCTTTGCTTGCTATGAAGTCACTTCCTACCCCCAGTTCTTCAGAGCTACACTCACCCTGGATGGTACAGAGTAATCCTGAATTCCTTCCTACTGGACCTAGTCATCAATTCTGCTGGAACTCACCAAAAACTAAAAAACCCTGGGAGTGATTCCCTTTTTTTTTTTTTTTTTAATTAAAACTATCTTGATACTCTCTTGAATGATGATCTGCCATCTTTGTTATTTATTTACAGCATTGGATGTAATTCCCCTGGATAGACTCAATGAGTTTTCGCTACCGGAGGCCTTCAGGAAAAACCCCTATGTAGGATCTGAGACACTGCATGCAGACACATGTGCATGCACACACACAAACACACGTGCACATACATGGGCACAGATGCACACTCCACCATCAAGTGATGCTTCCTTCTCATCGGACACTTCAGACTATGACTCGTGTTGCCCAGCAAGATACAACAAACTGTATGCTTTTCCAAGACACAGCCTGCCCTTCTAAAATAAGGAAAGAGAAATCCAGTGTCCACAGGTCTTTCAATGACAATTCACTTTTGTAGGTATGTTGTATCCAAGGCTCTTTGTCAAAGGGCACTCTTGGATATCCGAATTCCTCTTTGAGAATTTTCCTTCCTTTATTCTAATTTGTAAAGATATATATAAATATGTAATTTTCCATATCCCTAAAACCTCTTATACATACTTACCCTTAAATACATACATAAAACAATATATTTTAGACACATAAAACCATAAATATATAAAATGATAAATGGTTAATATGTTTCCTATTTTATAAATATATCTTTATATGATAGGTGATATAAAATTACATATATCTTTCTGTATCTTTACAGCCCTCTGGATGACCCTATGAGCCACAAGGAACTCAGTGTGGGTTCCGGAAGTGGCAGGATCCCACAACGGTAGAGGGTGAGGCTGCAGGCAACACCTGGGTGGTGCTTGGTGCTGTAACTGAAGGAGGGTGAAGGGGAGAGGAGCACTTTGAAAAGCCTAGCCTCTTAGAGACTTGCATCTCCTCACCTGTTCTTGCCAAGAGCTGAAAGCCATGCCTCACTTGAAAGGCCTAAAACTGTAGTCTTCCTGTTTTTTACATTATTTCACTTTCCCATGAGTTGGCTACAAAGTCAATCCTTTACCAAATATCTGCCAATCTGTGAGAGACACAATTGTGTTACAAAGTATACTGAACCCTGTAAGAAGCCAGAACAATAAACAAAAATGCATGGTCCATACCTATAAAAGTAACAGATGAGGGATCATCACACAATTAATGAAAATGCATATTATGAAAACTTATGCATGGATTTCAAATTTCTTTGCACCAAAACAAACTTACACTAAGTTGTTAAAACCTGTCTGAGTAGGATCTAGTTTGAGGCACTAAGAAGGATAAGACATCAGTTGGAAAGAAGTCCCCATCAGAACAACATCAATTCTGCTACAGTTGAAGCAATAGCCTAAAATTTATGCTGAGGCATGAGGGAAAAATGGTGAAATCACTGATGCTTTACAGAAAGTTAATGGGGAAAATGCTCCAAAAAATTAGCAGTTTACAAGTGAGTAATTCCTTTTGAGAAGGGACAAGACGATGGTGAAGATGAAGCCCACACCAGCAGACCATCCACACATTAATTTGCAAGGAAATAATTAATCTTGCTCATGCTCTAACTGAAGAGGACTGACAATTAACAGCAGAAACAATAGCCAACACAATAGAAATTTCAATCAGGACAGTTTACACAATTCTGACAAAAATTTCAGTTGAACAAATTTTCCACTTGATGGGTGCCAAAACCGTTGCAGCCAGATCAGCTACAGACAAGAACAGACCCTTCACAGGAAATTATAAACAAGTGGGATCAAGACCTTGAAGCATCTCTTCAAAGAATTGTAAGCGGAGATGAAACACAGCTTTACCCGTAAGACCCTGAAGACAGCACAATCAAAGAAATGGCTACCAGGAGATGAAAGTGATCCAGTCAAATAAAAAGCAGACAGGACGAGACCAAACGTTATGGTAACACTGTTTTGGGTGGCTAAACGCATTCTGCTTTATACTTTCTTCAGGGTCAAAGAAAGATATCATCAGCTTATTATTGTTGTTTTGAAGAAGTTAGCCAAATCTTTAGCAGAAAAACACCTGGGAAAGCTTGCAACTATGTTGCATCCAAAGTAAAGACTTTTATGCAATTATTAAAAGAACATGTCAAATCTGTAAAGTTGTCTCTGGTTTACTGGCAAGTAAAAATTCATGGTAAAGAACAACATGTCCAGCCTGATAGTAGATTTGATTTTAATAAAATAAGTGTAAACATTTACATACATGTTTATATATAAAGTAATTTCAATAAATGGAAAGACATGCATACACAATCGCAAAGAGCATTTTACTGCAGCAGGGACTACAGGATTAGCTAAAATGAAAGTTTCATTTCTTATTGGGTTTTTAAGTATTTTTCCAAAAATACTAAAAAAGTCATAATTGCTTGGAAGGCTTACATAGGGGGATCACTTGAGCCCAGGAGTTTGAGTCTAGCCAGGGCACCATAGCAAAACCATGTTTCTAAAAATAAAATAAAAATTTTAAAAATGTAGTGGAAATTATGAACAATTAACCAGTTGTACACAGATACATATTAACAAAGCCATTACATAAAAGTTGCTAACCAACAAGCATGTGGATGGCACAAAATAATTTTTTACACAGAAAAGAAATTTTAGATGCAACAAACACAAATGTCAAATCCCAGTTCAGTAAGGAATCTTTTTAAATATTCGAAGCCAGAACACTTTTAATGTGCTAAAGGAGCAATGACTTACCTTAGGCACTGGCTTTCCCTGATGGCAGTTGATACCACCAATGAAGACCATGTTGGGCATCACGGGTTTGGGATAGTCCAAAAAGTCCGTTTGCAACAACCAAATTGATGTGTGGCTGTAGAGATCATATGCTATGACAGGTGTTTGGAGAATTTCAGAGGCTATTTTTAAGGCATTTTTGAAAAAATGCGGGCAAAATAAATGTTCCCCTAAGTAGAAGATGTGGTTCCATACTCTCTCCTTAAAAGTCATGGCATATGAAAACCCTGAGACATATCTAGGGCTGTAGGAAAGAGAAGCAGGGCACTGTGTACCTTCTTCAAGATAATGACAAAATATTCCTCTGGTGAAGACCACAGAGGGGAGGGAGAAATATTTGGCAACAATTAAGCCACACAGATTGAAAGGATCCAGAAACACTGCATCAAAAGAACTCTCCTTTAAGTATTCTACTAATTTTTGGTCATTAAACAAACTCCTGCAATGTGAAAAACTAAATTCCAAACATTTAGATGAACTCATTAATAGAGAAAATAAGCTTCATACTTCTGCTTCCCATTGAGCATTGGCAAAAGCCATGAACTCCCGGTCCAGATCCTCGAGGGTGTGCAAGGTAGAATAAGTCTTCACTGTGCAATTCAGTGATCTTCTCAGCTGCCAACTCACCTCTGGCATGACTACCACCACCTCATGCCCCCTGAGAATGAGTTTCTCCACCACTGACCGCATGGTGAACCAGTGGCTCCCATCCATGGGCACTACCAGCAGCTTCCCTGCCTTGGCAAAGCCACAGGTCAGCAGTAGACACACAGATAGGGGAAGGAGGCTATTCCACCCTGCAAAAGCCATCAGAGAACTTCAGCTCAGAGTGAGCAGCTGGGATTCTAAGCTGCTATGATACAGTAGGTGGGAGAAGTAAAGGCACAAAACCTGACCCCAGTAGAGGGCATGTAGTTATTTGTTCATTAAAAAAAAAAAAAAAAAAGTCACAATCACTGCCAATGAATTACTCATAATAACACGAGTAGCATTTGCTGAGATACCTACGTGTACGTTTTCCAGACAAGCGTACCTTATGTTCTTTGCCTTGGGGATAGATCATGCCCTGTGTTGCAATGGGTGTTTAGACACAGAATTATTCAGCAATGCTTTTGGACCTTAACAATTCAGAAAGATAAAAAGGAAAGTAAATTTGAATAAAGCTCATATTTTTGAAATGTGTTTCAAAGCAAAATTTGGATGTTATCCTCAGACAACAAAAAGCTCTATGCCCAGAAAGGAACTGGTATCTCATGTGCCAAGGAAAGACAGTAAGGCCCTCAGCACTAACTTCCTAACTGGCAGGAAATGGGGGCTCACCTGCGCCTCTGCAATGCACAGGCATTGTTGCTTCCATTTCCAAACCCTGAGAGGCCTTTGAAAGGCTGAAATAAGATTGACAACCCCACCTCCATGAACCCTTCCAGAGATTTGATGGAATGTGACCGTCACCTATTGTAAACGGCTTTCCTTAGATATGTTACCTGCAGTGGGGAGTCGTGGCCCTATCCTTTCCTAAGCACTCTGCTGAGCTGCCTCTCTCAGCCCACTCTGCTTCCTCGTTCTGAACAGAGCTGTAGGCCTCTGCTGTGGGCTTATCCCATCGGTCTGGTGCCTTCTTTCAGGAATATGTATTGGTCACCCACAGTATCCTGAAAACCCCCTGAAGACAGAGGTTATGTCTTCTTCCTATTTTCATCCTTCTTCCACAGCACCCATGCTATACCTGGCACAGAGGAAGTTGATGGAATTCTTGTTGCATTGGGCTGAATTACATCATGCAGATTTCCATGAATTAGCCCAGCGTGTCAGGCAACACCCTGAGGAACATTTAGTGAGGGAATCAGCAGCCAACCTCAGGGCATAATCCTTGTAGGAGCACAAGATGGCTCCCTCCAGGATGCGTCAATGGGTACTAGACATTGCTTAGTCACCTGTCCCTTGGTGACTGGGGCACTGGCAGATGACTGTCCTTGAAAAACAAACATGACAGTGAGTGATCTACCTTCCCTGGAGGTTTACTTCAGTGTAGAAATTAATGAAATAGAAAATAGAAAAACAATGGAGAAAACCAATGACACCAAAGATGACTTTTTGGGCAGATCAATTAACCTGACAAATTTCTAGCCAGGCTGATTAGAAAAAAAAAGACAGAAGATATAAATTACCAATACCCGGAATGGGAGAGGTAGTATCACCATAGATTCTACAGGTATTAAAATGATAAGAGAATATGAACAAATTCATGCCAATAAAATCTACAATTTAGATGAAATGGACAAATTTCTTAGAAGACACAAGCTGTCAGACTTTACACAAAAATAAATTAATAACACAAATGACATAATCTGTACCTTTTAAATTCAAATTGAATTTTGAATTCAAATGTTCCCACAAACAAAAAGGTACAGTTCAGATGACTTCACTGACAAATTCTGCCAAACACTGAAGGAAGAAATAATACCAATTTCTCACAATCTAGTCCAGAAAACAGAAGCATGTGAAATGTCCTAATTCATTCTGTGAGACCAACATTACCACAATACCAAAACCAGATAAAGATGTGACAAGACAGAAAAACTACAGACCCTCATGACCTTAGATACAAAAATTTAAAACAATATTTTAGCAAATCAGATTCAATAATGATATGGTTTGGCTGTGTCCCCACCCAAATCTCATCTTGAATTGGAACTCCCACAATTCCCACATGTCATGGGAGGAACCTGGAGGGAGGTAATTGAATCATGGGGGTGGATCTTTCCCATGCTGTTCTCATGATGGTGAGTAAGTCTCATGAGATCTCGTGGTTTTAAAAATAAAAGTTTTTCTGCACAAGCTCTCTTTGCCTGCTGCCATCCATGTAAGATGTGACTTGCTCCTCCTTGCCTTCTGCCATGATTATGAGGTCTCCCCAGCCATGTGGAACTCTAAGTCAATTAAACCTCTTTCTTTTGTAAATTCCCCAGTCTCAGGCATGTCTTTATCAGCTGCATGAAAACAGACTAACACAGTAAATTGGTACCAGTAGAGTGGGTTGCTACTGAAAAGATACCTGAAAATGTGGAAGTGACTTTGGAACTGGGTAACAGACGGAGATGGGAAGAGTTTGGAGGGCTCAGAAGAAGACAGAAAAATGTGGGAAAGTTTGCAACTCCCTAGAGATTTGTTGAATAGCTTTGCCCAAAATGCTGATAGCAATATGGACAATAAAGTCCAGTCGGAGGTGGTTTCAGATGGAGATGAGGAACTTGTTGGGAACCAGAGGAAAGGTGACTCTTGTTATGTTTTAGCAAAGAGACTGGCAGCATTTTGCCCGTGACCTAGGGATTTGTGTAACTTGAACCTTAGAGAGATGATTTAGGGTATCTAGTGTGAGAAATTTCTAAGCAGCAAAGAACTGAAGAGGTGACATAGGTGCTGCTAAAGGCATTCAGTTTTAAAAGGGAAACAGAGCATAAAAGTTTGGAAAATTTGCAGTCTGACCATGTGATAGAAAAGAAAATCCCATTTTCTAAGGAGATATTCAAGCTGGCTGCAGAAATTTCCATAAGTAATGAGGAGCTGAATGTTAATCTCCAAAACCATGGGGAAAATGTCTCCAGGGCATGTCAGAGGTCTTCATGGCAGTTCCTCCCACCATAGGCCTGGAGGCCTAGGAGGAAACAATGGTTTCATGTGCCAGGCTCAGGGCCCCCTGCTGTGTGCAGCCTAGGGACTCAGTGCCTTGCATCCCAACTGTTCCAGCTGTGTCTAAAAGGAGCCAAAGTACAGTTCATGCCACGGCTTCAGAAGGTGTGAGTGCCAAGCCTTGGCAACTTCCATGGGGGGTTGAGCCTGTGGGTGCATAGAAGTCAAGAATTGAGGTTTGGTAACCTCCGCCTAGATTTTAGAGGCTGTATGGATATGCCTGGATGTCCAGGATGAAGTTTCCTGCAGGAGCAGGACCCTCACAGAGAACCTCTGCTAGGACAGTACAGAAGGGAAATGTGGGTTTGAAGCCCCCACAAAGAGTAACGACTGGAGGATTGCCTATTGAAACTGTGAGAAAAGGGCTACCATCCCTCCACCCAGAATGTTAAGTCCGCTAGTAGTTTGCACCATGCACCTGGAAAAGCCACAGACACTCAATGCCAGTCTGTAAAAGCAGCCTGGAGGGAGGCTGTACCCTACAAAGCCACAGGGGCAGAGCTGCCCAAGACCATGGGAACCCATTGCAACAGCATATCCTGGATGTGAGACATGGATTCAAAGGAGATCATTTTGGAGTTTTAAGATTCGACTGCCCCACTGGATTTCGGACTTGCATGGGGTATGTAGTCCCATTATTTTGGCCAATTTCTCCAAGTTCAAATGGCTGTATTTACCCAATATTCGTACCCTCATTGTACCTAGGAAGTCATTAACTTGCTTTTGACTTTACAGGCCCATAGGTGGAAGAAACTTGCCTTGTCTCAGATGAGACTTTGAACTGTGGACTTTTGAGTTAATGCTGAGACTTTGCAGGACTGTTGTGACGGCATGCTTGGTTTTGAAATGTGAGGACATGAGATTTGGGAGGGGTCAGGGTGGAATCAGATGGTTTGGCTGCGTCCCTGCCCAAATCTCATCTTGAATTATAACTCCCACAATTCCCACAAGTTATGGGAGGATCCTGGTAGGAGGTAATTGAATCATGGGGGCAGGTCTTTCTCATGCTGTTGTCTTGACAGTAAGTCTCACAAGTTCTGATGGTTTTAAAACAGGAGTTTCCCTGAACATGCTCTCCTTCTTTTCCTGCTGTCATCCACATAACATGTTACTTGTTCCTCCTTGCCTTCTGCCAAGATCTCTTCACACTCACCAGTACCTGGTGTCTTTGTTTGTGTTGCTATAAAGGAATATCTGAGGCTAGGTAATCTACAAAGAAAGCATGTTCCTTGACTCATGGTCCTAGAGGTTGTACAAGACACATGGCACTAGCATCTGCATCTGGTGAGAGACTTGGGCTACTTCCACTCATGGCAGAAGGTGAAGGCAGAAGGTACCGATCACACGGTGAGAGAGAAGCAAGAGAAAAAGGAGGGAGGTGCCAGGCTCTTTTAAACAATTAGCTCTTACTGAAAGTAATAGAGGGAGAACTCAAGCATTATCAAGAGGAACACACCAAGACATTAAAGCAGGATTCACCCCCATGACCCAAACACCTCCCACTAAGTCTGACCTCCAACACCGGGGATTAAATTTCATCATGAGATTTGGAAGGGACAAATACCTAAACTGTATCATTTGGTATTGTCAGTCTTTTTCCTCTCAGCCATTCTAATGGGTGTGTAAATTAAACTGTGGTTTTAATTTGATTTCTCTAATCACTAATGATGTTGAGTGTCTTTACATGTGCCTGTTTCCCATCTGTATACCTTATTTGGTAAATGTCTGTTCAAATCTTTGCACATAAAAAAAAAATTGGTTTATTTTCATTTTCTCTTCATTGAATTTTAAACGTTCTTTATACATTTTGGATATTTCTCCTTTATCACATACATGCGCTGCAAATATTTCTTCCGAGTCTGTGGACTCTCTTTTTTTCCATCCAACTTTTTATTTTGGAATAAATTTAGATTTACAGCAAGTTTGCAACAAATAGCACAGAAAATCCCCATATATCCTGTACCAGTTTCTCCTATTGTTAAATGTTACTGTAGCATATTTATCACAACTCATTAACCAACATTTGATACATTATGATGAACTAAAGTCTATGTTTTCTTCAGATGTCATTAATTTTTACCTAATGTCCTTTTCCATTTCTGGGATCCCATCCAGGATACCACATGACATTGAATCATTTAATCATATGTCTCCTTCACCTCCTTTAGCCTGTGACAGTTTCTTAGACTTCCCCTGTTTTTGATGACTTTGACAGTTTTGAGAAGTTCTGGTCAATTTTTCTGTAGAACGTTCCTCAGTTTGAGTTTGTCTAATGTTTTCATCATAGACTGGGGTTATAAGTTTTTGGAAAGAAGACCACAGATGTAATATTTTTTCTTGCTTTCTTGGGTATGGATATCCAATTGCTGAAAAGACTGTTCTCTCCACTGAATTGCCTTTGCACCTTTGTAAAAACTTATTCATACAACTGTGTATCTATTTCTGGACTTTTCATTCTGTTCCATTGACATATTTATGAAATATTTGATTACTACCCTTTGTAGGAGGTCTTGAAATGAGTCAGTGTCCACTATTTTTTCTTGTTTTCTATTGTTGTTTTTGCTATTGTAGATGCTTTACATTTCCGTAAAAATTTTAGAATCATTTTGCCAATTTGCACAAAAAAAAGCCTGCTGGGATTTGGTTGGGATTATATTGAATTTATAGATGAACTGGGAGAACTGACATTTTAAAACTTTTGAGTTTTCCAATTCATGAACATGTCTGTTTACTTAGGTCACTCATTGAAGTTTTGTAGTTTTTAGTGTACAGTCTTTCACATCTTTTGTCAGATTTAGCTCTAAGTATTTCATATTTTTTATGCTATTTTAAGTGGTATTTCCAATTTTCAATTGTTCATTGCTACTACAGCTGACCCTTGAATAAAGTGAGAATTAGGGGCACCAACTTCGTGCAGTCAAAAATGAGCACAGAACTTTTGACTCCCCTAAAACATAACTACTAGTAGCCTACTGTTTGCTGGAAGCCTTGCCAATAACATAAACAGTCAATTAATAAATATTGTGTAATATATGTATTATATGCTGTATTTTTCTTCCAATAAAGTCTGCTAGAGAAAAGAAAATGTTAAAAGTCATAAGGAAGAGAAAAGATCTTTACTATTCATTAAGTGAAAGTGCATCACCATAAAGGTCACCATGCTCACTGCCTCCCATTGACTGGGCTGTTGAGGAGGGGTGGGATGGGGGGGTTGGTCTTGCTATTTCAGGAGTGGCAGAGGGGGAATTGGTGGAGGAAGTGGAAAGGGAAGCAGGAGAGACAGGCACACTCCGTTTAACTTTATGGAAACACATCATAATTATTGTCTGATAGTTTTGCTTTTTCAATTCTTCAAAAATGCTTGAGCTGGGCGCAGTGGCTCACGCCTGTAATCCCAGCACTTTGGGAAGTTGAGGCGGGTGGATCATGAGGTCAGGTGTTTGAGACCAGCCTGGTCAACATAGCGAAACCCCATCTCTACTAAAACTACAAAAAGTTAGCCGGGCCTGGTGGCGGGTGCCTGTAATCCCAGCTACTTAGGAGGCTGAGGCAGGAGAATCGCTTGAACCTGGGAGGCAGAGGTTGCAGTAAGCCGAGATCATGCCACTGTGCTCCAGCCCAGGCGACAGTGCAAGACTCTGTCTCAAAAAAATAAAAATAAATAAATAAATAAAAATGCTTGCATACAGTACTAATCCTTCTTCTACTATTTGCTTTACTTTCAATGCCCATATCATAGAAGGGTCCAAGTTGTAAAAGAAGTCAAAAGCAGTCTTAAATTATCAGAATCCTTCTGCAAGACTGTCTAATGTCAATTCATTTTCTGACAGTGTTTCTTCTGTATCTTCTTCCTCATTGTCTGGTACTGATTCAAAAGCACTCATCTCCATCAAATCATCTTCTGTTAATTCCTCAGATGTGGTCTCTATTAACTCTTGAATTTCTCCAAGATCTAGATCTTCAAACACTTTATGCCTTTTTTTTTTTTTTTTTTTTTTTGTGCCATATCCACAATCTCTTCCATGACTTCCTTGATAGGCTCTGTTGTAAATCCTGTGAACTCACACACAACATCGAGACACAGTTTCCTTCAGCACTACTGTATTGTTTGGGGCTTGATGGCTTTCACAGTTTTTCTGTAACAACATGGGCCTCTTCAATGGTGTAATCCTTCCGGGCTTTCACGATATTCTCCCTGTTGAGATTCTCTTCCATAGTGTTAACACCCCTTTCCCTAGAAAACCGTATGTAATGAGCCCTAAAGTTCCTTATGATCCCTTGATCTAAAGGGTTAATTTTTAATAATCTTAAAAATGTGAACGAATGAGTGCTCCCCTGCTCGAGTGGACCCGCGAACTCACCAGCCGACTTGTAAGCGAGCTCACCTTTCCCGCTCCCGTTCCAGTTCCCAAACTCTAGGAGCAGAGGAGTTACATTTCCCATAAGGCCCCGCGCGAGGGGCCGGCGCTCCAGCGGGGCATCCTGGGAAGCATAGTCCACGATCCATAAATCACTTTCTGGAGACCCGCCCTCGCCAACATGGCGGCGCCCAGTTGGGGCGGGTTCGTTCGCTTCGCGTTTTGGCCAGGGCGGGGGTCTGGGCTTTAGGCAGTAAGTGCGGCTGGCGGCCGGGGATCCAGGGAGGGACGTGGGAAGCGTAGGCACAGTGTTGGTGGTACAGCCTGAGGAGGGCGAGGCGAGAGGCGGCCCAGGCCTGCCTGAGGACGCGGCGCTCTCCTGGAGTCGGGACAGTGGTCTCGGGCCACGGGGACCTCTGCCTTTTCGCGCCCCTGGGCCTGTGGTGGCTTGGAAGGCCCCGGCCTCGGCCGGCCGTAGGAGTTGGGAATTCAGGAATGCAGACAGCGAGCTCGAGGCCAGACTCTCGAGTTGTGTTTTTTATAGTTTTCTTATGAGGAAAAGAAAAATAATTGCATTTCAGCGCTTCCTGTCTCTTGGCAACTATGCTAGGCGCTTGACGTTTCTCATCTCCAAGTGACCCTCCGCCACACCCGATGTGAAACCTTGGGGAAGTCACCTAGGCCCCCAGGCCTAACGATGGGATTAGTGGGTACATATTGGAAGGCCTTTAGGCTCGATAATTTTAATTGCAGTCTTCCCCGCCCTTCGCCCTCCTTTCCCCCTCCCCCGCCAGTGAACTTCTTCCGGCCCAACAGCTTCGGGACTATGTACTAAACTGCTCTTAAAAAAAGTTAACTTGATCCGTTTAATTTAAATGTCATAATCTGGTATATAGTACTGAAGAGTGTGACAAGCAGAGATTTTAGTGAGTGAGTCTAAGAATCTAGGGTTGACTTTGCCATCCCAGCAGTGGATTAGTTGTGGTGACAGGTTTTCTTTTTTAAAAAAATTAGTGATGTGAACGTGCCTTTTTAAAAACAGCTATTACTTATTTTGGGCCAAACCCTGTACACTAAGTGCCCTTCTTTCGTTATGTAATTTGACAGTTTAAATGACCTGAGGAGACAGATGGTATCCCATTTTACACATAAGAAAACAGATTAACATATCCAGGGTCACACAGGTACTTAGGATCCTGACAGGGATGAAAAAAGCCTAGATCTTGCTGCCTCCAAAACCCAACTACTGTACATAGAAACAGTAGTCCTGTGTTCTAAGAAACAACAGAATCAACTCCCAAGTGTAAGGTGGGGGGATTTGGGGAAAATTTATTTTAAAAATAAAAGCATTTATATGTCGCTTTTTTTTAAGGGTAGTATTTAGTTGCACAATGTTTGGGGACCTATTTGAAGAGGAGTATTCCACTGTGTCTAATAATCAGTATGGAAAAGGGAAGAAATTAAAGACTAAAGCTTTGGAGCCTCCTGCTCCTAGAGAATTCACCAATTTAAGCGGAATCAGAAATCAGGGTGGAACCTGTTACCTCAATTCCCTTCTTCAGACTCTTCATTTCACACCTGAATTCAGAGGTATGCTATGTTACGTACGTTTGACTAGCAATATGTACCATCTTCTTTACATGTAATTAATTATGCAAAATCACAAATTGCCAGTTATCATAAAGGTATATTCTACAGTATGTGTTTACTGTTGCAAATGTAAGATATAAATTGGTAATTCCCTCTGCAGAGAAATGTGAAACTTAAATATATCCTGGGTGATTACAATAATGTTTAGTAAAAAAATAAAAAAGCAATATATTTCTTTTTAATTCCTATAATTTGAAGTACAACATAAAGACAATTGTCATAAGTATCAGTCTTCATTATTGTCACACTGTTTGAGTTTTAAAATTTCTCCAGAATAGCAAACAGTTAAGCCAGAGTTATCCAAACAATTATATCTACCTTTTGGAGTGGGGAAGGGTATCATACTATTTATATGGGTCCACAGTCGTTCATACGTACACATTTCTGAAATCTGGAAAGCTTACACCCTTATCTGATCTCACCTGAACTTGTTTGGCTTCACAACCAGACCTGGTGTGAGGCTATTTACAGTTTTTAGTTATCTCATGTGGGTGAATATTCATACATTCATTACAGGAATATTAATCTGTTTGATTAATGGAAACTGTCCCAGACCCTGCTGGGAATGTAACATTTTATATATGTATATATATATGTATATATACATATATATATGTATATATAAAAACAACACTTTTTTCATATTATCTTTATAAACTCTGGAAATGCTGAATTCCAAAGACCCAGAGATTTTAGGTAAGGGATTGTATCCAAGAAACAGACCCACAACTCAAATTAGCTAAATTTGAAAGGGGGATTATTATAAAAATATAGGGGATCTCAGAAATCAACTGCAAGAAGCTAGCCTGACCTTATTGGACCCTTGATTTCTTGCCCCTGTTTCTCTCTCTTTATTTCTCCCATATTCCATCTCTGCAAACCAGCTTCCTCCACAAGGGTCCTAGGAGCTGTGTTCCCATGGGCTCAGGGTGAACATTACTTTGCCTTCACCTGGCCCTGATTGGGGTCCCCAGCACTACATGGCTTTGTAGCTCAGCTTTCCACAGTGTCTCCATATTAGGAGGACAGACAGCCTGACTCATCCTGTACCTGGTTTGCCATGTTCCTCTTTCGTACTACCACCACATTTATCAAATCTTTGTGGTTCTTCTGTTGCTTCTAAGCTTAGAAAGACTTCCTGCCTCCAGATATTTAGTAAATATTTACCGCTGTTACCTTCCCAGGAGCAATTTAATGGATTGGATTGCATGTGGGATTTAAGTGGTACCTCTTAGCCTTGACTCAATCCCCTCCATAAAAATATCTCCCTGATGCAATCAGTAATTCCACCACTAGAAATTTCCAGCACTAATAAGTAGATTCCTAATAGGGATAACACTTTTCCAGGTTTTAATATAGTTGAAGTTAAAGGACAACTTGAAGTAGAAACGTAGCCTCAAAGGGACTAAGGAAAATGGTCAAGTGTAGGGCGGGTCACGGAGAGTACCATTAGGCAAGAATAGTACTGAGAGTCACAGGCCAGCTTCCTCTCTAGCAAAGGGGATTAAGCACATGATTTGACATCTTAGTGCACAATGTGCACTGCTTTTATAGCTTAGCCAGAATCCTGATGCTGATTGACAGGGAGGTATAATTTGGAAAGGATAAGGACTGTCAGAGAACTGGGGAAGAAAAATTTTGGAATAGTATTTTGAATAATAGGGCTAGATTGGGTTCCATCGTACTCCATTACAATGTAGCTGAGAGTACTGGGAGATTATCATAAAAGTTCTTGTATGGTTTTATGCTTTAACTTGTAGATTTGTAGTTCATTTTTGCCCAGTCCCAGCACTTAGAAAGAATATAACATTCATTAACAGTAAGCACTAGGGCAGCAGTAGTTTTTCAATAGGAGACACATTTATTCCATTCCTTGTATCCCTGGAGTATACCAGAGTTCCGTAGTAAGAGTTCCTACCTGGGCTTAGATACAGACTTCTCAAAAGATTCAAATATGCCCCGTTGGGTGGCACATCACCTAGATGCTGGGTGATAAAGAAATTCTGAAATTTAAGCACATGGGGTTGCCAACTTCTTCTTTTTCCAGCTAAGACCACTGTCATCTGTTATTACCTTCAATACGGAAAAGACATTTTCACACCAAAAAAAAAAAAAAGGGCATCTCAGAGTAAAAGGGGATCCTTCCCACAAAAGGATGGTTGTTAGCCTTACATGTGGCAGGAAAACCGCAACACTACTGTATTTCCTAAGATTCCTTTTGGCTTTTGGTACCTGATGCCATAGACAGTGGGAAGCCATGAAAGATTTCTGATGTTACTGTTTTTAGTTTTATGCATAAAGATTATTTTCCTTTCCTAGAATTAGGAAATGCTGAAGCCTTAGCATGCCACTTTATTTTCTTAGAGTCACTGGTTAAAAATGTTACAAGAAAGTAAAGTGTATAGAGTAAAGGTATAAATATTGCTACAGTCGTATTTCTGAATCTACTTGATTTTACTTAAAGGTGGTCTTGGCTTTCTAAAACAATTTTTTGAAATGAAATAATGTCATTTGCATCTCTGATTCTACCTTTTTGTATAGAAGCTCTCTTTTCTCTTGGCCCGGAGGAGCTTGGTTTATTTGAAGATAAGGATAAACCTGATGCAAAGGTATTACATCTATGATTTACTGGGGATGTTTTAGAGTATTCAGGACATTTTTTTTAAAAGAAGGAATTAAGTGACTTATTCACAAAACAATAATTTTATTAATTATCAAATATGATCTTTTCCGAAAGTGATTTGGCCTATACCCTGTGGGTAGTGGAATTTTACTTCTGAGAAATAATCACTTTTCCAAGTACAATACTGCTACTGCTTTATAAACATGTAGCACTCTTTACTATGCTTATTCTTTCTTCTGGTGAAGGAAATATTTGCAGAACATCCACATTAGCTTCCCCCAGAAATCTATTTAAAGCACTTTTTTTGCAACAATACCCACCCCACCCCCCAAAAAAAATAGAGACTGGTATTCTTTTCATTTGGTACTCTGGAAATAAATTGAGTAATGAGTTAATTTATTATTTTGTTTGTTACTGTGTTGATATTAAAGTGCAGATCTAATCACGTTCCTCCCTGCTTAAACGTAATTCAAAAGTTTCTTACCATGTTCAGGCCCAAATTTGTACTTCTTAGGAGTCTTTCATGATCTAGCCCAGTGCTTCTCAGACTACCTGTATGGCAGAGGACCTGTTTTTGTGTATTTCTTTTTATTCCCAATCTATTGCAGATTAGCACTTTTGTAGTATATGATAAAAATGCCATGGGAATGTCAAATTGCCATTGCAATTTCTAAATACTTATTCTCCTTTCAATAAAGTCTGGCCTATAGACCAGAGTCCAAGCAACATTGCTCAGTCTGCACCAGCCCTCACCACATCAAGTAAGGCAGGAACTCACTTGGAGCCAGGAGAAAGTGAGGCAGGGTGTGCTGAGAACTCCAGAGTGAGATACAGTATTGTGCCTGGAAAATTTCTACAGAGGGGGAAATTATGTGTATGAGAGATATTTTAAAGAAATATTGGACTATTAGAAGAGATTCAAACTACTGTCAATCTGTAATCAATTGAGTGGTTTATTAGGACCTATTTGAGTTTTAATGTTTATCTGAACCATATCAAGGTAGAAAACTCCAAATAACTATTATATTTTGGATTGAATTAGAATTTTCACAGAAGAACTGAATCATAGTTTTTCCTTATAATAGGATATTTGTAAACTTTCTTCTGAATGAACTGGGAGATATAAAAAAGCTAGTGTGCAGTTGTTTTCAAAAGCCTCAATCAACACTTAAAGAATTCATTTAGAAATGTGTTTGTTTCTCATTCAGGTTCGAATCATCCCTTTACAGTTACAGCGCTTGTTTGCCCAGCTTCTGCTCTTAGACCAGGAAGCTGCATCCACAACAGACCTCACTGACAGCTTTGGGTGGACCAGCAATGAGGTATGAGGGTCAGCTCTCTAAGGAAGAGTTACCAGCAGTAGAGGAAAGAATAAGGCTGGTTTAATGTTATCCAACTTCCTTTAATTTTGTCATAGGGTCTCAACATACTGTTTGAATGTTTCCTTCTCACATTAAAAAATTATAGGCCAGAAATATATATTTTTAGACACTTGCTGTATACAGTATTTTATGAATAGCTATGATTTGGGGCTGGGGAGAAGATTAGAAAAACAGGGAGAAGTACAAGAGCTGATTTTTACAGTTTCTACCCTAAGAGTCTTTATGTAGTTTGGTTGAGGTACAACACCTATTACATGGAGATTACCTACCATTTATATAGAAAACTGTTGATCAGGTTTTTAGTCTTTGACCAACTGGATGTAATGGATCAATTACATTGTAAGTAAATTTTTAAAAATTCTGTGTTTGTTGTGTGCTTTGTTTGAATCCACATATATTCTGATTTGAATGTTTGCTTCAGTCAAAAAAGTGAAATGGTTCTTGGCGGGTCTTTTTATTCTTCCTGTCCTGACTTTCTCCTGACCTTCTCCATTTTCTTTATGAATCTTGTTGTATATGTGGGCTTTCTTTCACTTTCCTGTTTGGGTTCTAAAAGGAATTCTACTGTATACAAACACTACACACTTGTCAGCAATGAGTAAAGGTGCTTGTTGCAAATATTGATGAGCTGTTAGCTATACAAATCCAAACAAATCCCAATCTACCATTTTTATATGGAATAGATGGATGTATTCCTGCAATGACAGGTACAGGCAGCTATCATAGAATTTAAAGAGCAAACAATTGGAATAGTGTTATATTGACTTTAACGGTAAACTCTGCAGGGGGGTCTTCTCACCAGGAACACTCCTTAACTAGGTGATACTATGTGATTAAGGAGGTAAGGCATGGACTTTGAAGCAAAATGGGGCAATAATACATTCCCTAAACAAGTATGTTAAATTTCTGGTGTAGGGCTGGTACTTGGGGTTAATCCCTTTTTAAAAAAAACGCTATATTGAGATATCGTTTACATGCCACAAAATTCACTCTATTTAAAGGGGTTTTTTTTTTTAGCATATTCACAGAGTTGTTCAACCATCACTAAAATCAATTTTAGAAAATTTTTACCACCCCAAAAAGAAACTCCATACCCATTAGCAGTAACTTTCCATCTCCCGCAACTCAGCCACTGGCAACCCCTGGCCTCCTTTCTGTCTCTATGGATTTGCCTATTCTGGCCATTTCATAGAAACGGAGTGATGCAATAGGTGGTCTCGTAACTGTCTTCTTTCACTTAAGGTCCTGTTCTCAGGGTTCATTCATGTTGTGGTATGTGTCGATACTTCATTCCCTTTTATTGCCAAATGCGAGTCTATTGGATAGATATGCCGCATGGTTTTTGTTTCTTTTTTTAAATCTAGTCATTAGTTGATAGATTTTTCTTTGTTTTTGATAATGAGCTTTACTAAGTTGCTGGTTTCATACTTCTTAATGCTGTGAATTTTTGTTTGTTTGTTTGTTTTCTAAATAAGGTCTTACAGAAAACCCTCTAGGACTGGACCTGCAGTGGTAGGAGAAGGTCTCTGTGGTACCTTTGCCAAGTGTAGGATTGTTTAGGAACAGAGCTGGAAAACTTCCACAAGTTTTCTATCCCATCATAGCTAGTGATATTAGGTAAATTTACATCCTTGAGGGTCTTCTATTTTAAAAGGCAAGATAGGAATCCTCCAGCTTTCATCCACTTTATCTGCTGCTCTTCACACGAAACTATTTTTTTTTTTGAGTTGAGGTCTCACTCTGTCACCAGCCTGGGGTGCAATGGCATGATCATAGCTCACTGCAGCCCTGGGTTCAAGGCATCCTGCTGCCTCGGCCTCCCAGGTAGCTAAGATTTTAGGCATGAGCTATTGCTCTTGGTTGAAACTTATTTTTGAAGTTGTCTTCGTTTATTGCCTCTGCTTCTGAATTCTCCATTTGTTCCTCTCCTTCCTTTCTACTTTTTTTGTTGAAGTCAACAGTGACATCCCTGTGCCAAGTCCAGAAGACACTCTGTTCTCAGCAGAAGGAGCTCTCGGTAGCACTCACCACCCTCCTTAAAGCCCCAGTTCTTCCTGCTTCCTGGGGTCTCACTCTCCTGGCTCTGCCCGCAAGTGCTCTTCCTCCTCTCCTCCACTTCTAAGTCTTGGTGCGCCCCTTGGTTTGGTTATAAATTTTTCTTAAGGAGAAGTTCACACACAGCTGCATGACTAATAATGGATTAAAGCAAGTTCCATCAGGATTTTTTTCTCAGTAGCACTGAGTCTTGTTTTAGTTGTTTTTACTTCAAAGCAGTACATTCTAGTTCTTTTCTATTGTTGATAATTCAGACTATTCAGCATGTGCTCTGATTTCAGTGAGGTGTTCCTGTGCAGACACTGCCAGCTCTTAGACACTGGTCTGTGCCTAGTGTATCCCTCTCTCCTTACTGAGGCATGGCCATGTGTATGGTTTCCCACAAGAATAAATGCACATTCTGGGTGTCAAAGGAATTGAGTTATATGTACACAGTGAACACTGCCTGTTCATATTTTCATTGTTTAGTATAAATAAAGATAGGTGGTAATGTCTTAACCAGCTCACAGCTTGTTTTGCTGAGTCATTCTTATATTTGATCTTTGGATTGCTTGATAAATCTTGAGTTTTTATTGACTAGTGTTTTTTTTTTAAATGTTTTAAAAAATCTGAAGCCCAGAATTACATCTAAAAGTTACCTGTTGTGTAGGAAATGAGGCAACATGATGTGCAGGAACTGAATCGAATCCTCTTCAGTGCTTTGGAAACTTCTTTAGTTGGGACCTCCGGTCATGACCTCATCAATCGTCTGTATCATGGAACCATTGTTAACCAGATTGTTTGTAAAGAGTGTAAGAACGTCAGTGAGAGGCAGGTAAATACGCCAGAGTATTTTAGTAATAAGTTATGTTGTAAATTATAATTCATGTCATTAAATGTGTGATCTATAATACCACACAAGGATTAAAGTGTTTATTACTAAAAGTAATTTACTGAGTTTTTTTTCTTCTAACTATACCTAAATCATGAGCCTATAATCCAGATTTCTCCATCTAGATTGAAAGAAGCAAATATCTTGAAACTTAATCTTTTATTCAGTACTTTAATATTTGGAAAATAGATTTGGGGATATTTACAAATAGAAGACTGTGGCCTCATGTGAGAAGCCAATGTCATCATGGTTGGAATATTGTAAAGAAAGTTAATTAGGGAGGTAATAAAAATTGATAATACTGAGGACCGAGGAGTGTTTAATTTGACAAGCATCTATAATTAAATATTGGATTTAGTTTATTAATATTCTTCAGAACGTTCATTTATATATGTGTGCTTCCGTTTATATATTATATATAAAGCTATTGTAATCCTGTGTTAATTAGTATAACCTTCAGTTCTTTGTAATGACACATATTGCCCTTTTAATCTAATTGGAAATTTCCTCATGTAAATACAATCCTGTTTGCCCTACAAATCTTATATAGTCAATGATTTTTATCACTAAATTCATCACTGATCCTTTAATAAAAGGCTGCTTTGATTATTTATGCCAAGAAAGTTTGTGTATTTGTATGAGGACAAAATTACCATTTTCAAAGTGTTAACTGCTTTTTTGAAAATAGATATAAAAATATGTGATTTTCAGGAGGCTGAGGCAGGAGAATTGCTTGAACCCAGGAGGCGGAGGTTGCAGTGACCCAAGATTGCGCCACTGCACTCCAGCCTGGCAACAGAGCAAGACTCCGTCTCAAAAAAAAAAAAAAGTGATTTTTTAAGTTTGGAAATAATTAAGATGTTGTGTGTGTTTTTGAATTACTGCATGCTTGACTTAGCTATGATGTAGTAAATCAGTATTTTCAAAACAATATATGTAAGACCATTATAAATTAAAGACATTAACTTTTCACATATATATTATAAACCATATACTGTATAAATGTTACTTTTAGTACTTAAAATTTTCACCATGAGTTAATCATTTTCATTCCCCAAAATCTCTTAAAATAAAGCTGTTGCACACACATACAGAACTATAAATATGAATTACATTTGCCAAATTGTAAGTGCTTATTACTAGAAATATTGTGATTCAAATGTAGTTATAGCAGATTTCATAAACCCTCTTTTTACAAAATATTCTCTTGAATTTTCATAGGAAGACCTTCTTATCCTAGCTTAATGTAATTCTTTTTTTTGAGATGGAGTCCCACTCTGTTGCCCAGGCTGGAGTGCAGTGGCGCAATCTCGACTCACTGCGACCTCCGCCTCCCAGGTTCAAGCAATTCTCCTGCCTCAGCCTCCCAAGTAGCTGGGACTACAGGCATGCACCACCACACCCAGCTAATTTTTTTGTATTTTTAGATATGGGGTTTCACCATATTGACCAGGCTGGTCATATAATTTCTTTCCTTATAACTTCTTCAGTATATCTTAAGGCAACCCTAGCAAAAGAAGATAAAGAAATGGAGTTTACATTAGAAAATTCAACCCTGCCCTTGCTCTTATAGTCTAGTCTAGAGTCTAAAACAGTACTGTGTACCTTGTATATATGCACTTCTGAATTCAGATATGTGTTTTATTGTGGTTTATATTTCCTCATAAAACATTTTATTGCATCTGCAGTAAATTCATAAACTTTTCTTATCAATTTTTTTCTGATATATTTTAAGCTAAATTATAGTTCTATTTCAAAAGAAGGATATTTAGCGTTATGAACTTCACAACATCTAATCAGGAGATCTACGTCTTTATTTGTAGTGTTTTAGAAAACATATATCTGATTATTCCCAATATATGTGTGAGTTGGTGATGTGTTTATGTGTTTGTAAACCTCTGAAATTGTTTTTCAATATTATATTCATGTCTATTTCAGGAAGACTTCTTAGATCTAACAGTAGCAGTCAAAAATGTATCTGGTTTGGAAGATGCTCTCTGGAACATGTATGTAGAAGAGGAAGTTTTTGATTGTGACAACTTGTACCACTGTGGAACTTGTGACAGGCTGGTTAAAGCAGCAAAGGTAAAGACAGATACCTGCTTTTTCCCAGGGTCCCCACTTTGTACTTAGTATAAGTCAACTTGTATGAAAAAGTCTTGAGGATATACTTGAAGCTGTTGACACTAAGGATTGAAAAGATATTTACATCATTATCTGTATTTTAATTTTTTACAATAAAGAATTTTTAAGGCTTTCAGCCCAACAGTACACCCAACTTCCTTCTCTCTGGGGAAAAGTTTATTTGTACCTCAGTGTTTCGTAAGTATCCCTCCTTTTTGCAATTACTGTTGTGAAAAGAGATGTATATATTTTTATTTCTGCCATTGAGAAGCTTGTTGAGCTTTCCTTTTGTTTACTACTTTCTTTGTTTACTACTATGAAAATAGATGGCTTTCTTCATTTTCTTAATATACAGTTATTTTATAATCTTGACATGTTCTTCCTCACTCTGGCAAATCCAATATAGACTTACCTCCTCCGCCAGGTGGGAGTATTTAACTTGCTAATTAAGGAGTTTAACAGAATGCTTCTGGTTTTCTTTCTGTACAGTCAAGCAAAATATAAGACAAAAGAAGGTCAGGACTAAAGCAACTGATATCTTTTGCCATGTGAGAGCTGAGAGAGAAAAGTAAAACAAACCAATAAACATAGAATTCTGACATTTCTCAAATTTATTCATCACATTCATATATCAGTAGCCATTCCTGTAGTATAATTCATAGTTATTTTCCTTTCCAGGAAAGAAGAGACACTTTGATAAGAGGAGAAATGAGAGACAACTACTGTTTAGCTTAGTGGAACACCTCCCTGGTGTTATTTTCATGCATCCTAAGTTTTGCGCATTCCAGCTCTTTTCTGATATGGCAGGGATTTATTATATCAGCACTTTGGCCTTTCTGAAAATCCCTGTGCCACGTATTGGTGTTTTATCCCAGTACTGATGTGAGGTCTCTCTCTGTGCTTTACTGGCCAACCCTTTTGGGTCCAGGATATCTATTTGTTCTAAGGGAGACTGACATCTGAATAACTCTTTTTGGAGGACAGATTTTTAAAAAATGTTTTGTAGGTTTTTTTTCCCACTTTATCTTCTAGCAGCCATTCATTTATATTTCCTTTTCACAATTCCCTGTGATTTCTCACTATGGAATTGTTCTTTAATGTATTTTTTACACCCTTAATTTCCACCAAAAGCATTACCAATGCTAGTTAATTGCTAAATACTAGTAATTCATTAACATTAATATAAAAATGATTATTATAGATAAATGTATCTATATCTACGTATGTATATTAATACCATTTCCTCTGGTCTGGATGTGCTGTCTCTAACCTTCTCTGGCCTTCCTTCTCAGCTTCTTGTACCTATGGCCAATATGGCATCAACCCTGCTACTGTCGTTATTATCTGCAGTGGTGACGTTCCCACTGCCATGGGTGATGTGATGAGCTGTTCATAAACATCATCAACTTGAGCTCAGTTCACTCAGTGGTTACTGAACATTGTCTTAAACAGCTACCATAAGAGACATATTTATGTTATGCAGTCACTTCATTATGACAGAGATAGCATTATTCCTATAGCTGACAATTATTGAATTTTTCCAACAAATAAAATGAGCATTGATTTAGATAATACACAATACTGATTTTGTATCCTGGAGATTATAGATGAAACAATAATAAAACCTTACACCCTATGCCTATAGCTTTCACAGGAAGATTGAGCTTTATACTGTTTCACCTGTATTTCCATCCAGTTTTTGCCCCTTTATCAAACCCAAAGAGAGAGGTTCATCATTTGCTTATTTTGTATTTCACCTTTGGTGTATGAACTTCAGAGTTTGGAATAGTGTTAGAGACCTACACATTCAGCTTTTGGTTAGACTTCATGTTCACGTTAACAAATAAGAACCTTTTGCTAAACAAATGTAGTTTTTAAATATACCTTTTATCGCATTTCTTTAATTCTCTTTCAGTAGAAGTTTTTTGATCTTGATACTTCTAAATTTATATTCTATGCATTGGATTTGTTGCATTCTAAGTTTATGTTTGACTATACTGCTAAATAAATGCAGATTTTCTTGTCCTAAGCAGTATTTTCTCAGCCACATTATAGTTGAGTTACTCAGTTTTTTTAGATGCATTTTTAGAGCTTGTTTGAAAATCTACCATGTTGTTATATTGCTGGGGTTTTTTTTTTGTTTTTGTTTTTTTTCATTCAACTTGTTTTTTACCCACTAGATTTGTGGAGCTGTTTTTTAAAATGTATTTTTAGCACTGTTAGAGATATATGATTATGGGTAATTTTATATATCAGGGAGGACTTTTTTCTCCTCACAGACCAGTAATCCCAGAGGCTGGGCACAGCTGATACTCTTAAAAAGCAGCTTAATCCCAATCAATAGATCTTAGCCCTTGGGGAAGTTAGAGGCCTTCTGCAAGTCTCATGAAAGCTATGATTCTTCTCCTCAGAAAAAATACATATGCACATGCAGTTTTTTATCATTTCAGATCCTTTAAAACAGGTTAATAGGTCTCAGGTTGACAGTTCCAGTTCTTCACTGATTAAAAAGAACTGTAGACCTGCCAGGTAAAGTGGAGACACCAAGGATGAAAGTGAAAGGCCAGAAATTGGGCAGGAAATAGGCACCAGTCATCAAATACTATTTCAGGATATCAACACTAAAGATAAAACTAGCTTATAAATTATTAATTGTAAGCACAAATGAGTGGCTCTACCTTTAGACCCATAAAATAGATGAGTTGATATCGAGTTATGTTGAATCCAAGGTAATGAGTTGATGTAATATTTCTCTTAGACCTGTGTCATAGGTTGTTTTTTCAGACTTTAGGAAACATTATGTATCCTTTTATGTAACCCTGTTTTTAAAAAGCTTTGTAAATTTTTCTTTTAACAGTCGGCCAAATTACGTAAGCTGCCTCCTTTTCTTACTGTTTCATTACTAAGATTTAATTTTGATTTTGTGAAATGCGAACGCTACAAGGAAACCAGCTGTTATACATTCCCTCTCCGGATCAATCTCAAGCCCTTTTGTGAACAGGTTTGAACTATTTTATTTTTAAATTCTTTCTTTTCCCCTCTCAAGACTGAATCTATTATTGACCTGATTTTCAGTTGGTTTATTGTGAGAATCGCTAAACCTTGGCACTATTGACATTTTGAGTTAAATTATTCTTTGTTGTGGGAGACTGTCTCATGCATTAGGGTGTTTAGCAGCATCCCTGCCCTCTACCTATTGGATGACAGTAGCATCCTCACTCCCCCTCCCTCAGTTGTGACAACCAAAACTGTCTTCAGACAGAGCCAAATATGTCTCCTGGGAGGACAGCATGGGCAAGATTGACCCTGTTCAAGTACCACTGATTTATTTACAGTCATTTTGAATTTCCAAAGTATAGATTTGTTCCCTTCTTTTTATTAAACCCTTCTTTAAAATATTTGAAATGAAAATTTAAGAACAAAATTAGAAGTTACCCTGCATTTAGAAAACTTACGATTAATTGGTACCACTGATTTGGATTTAGTTTATTTTACATGTAATAATGAATTTATGCATCTAGAAAGTCAAGAGGCAAATGGAAATTCGCTAGTCTAGAATTTGTAATCCTTAAGATATAGGGAAAGAAGAGGTTTTGAAAACAAATTAGTTACAAAACCAACCTACTTTATGAGCCATTTAAAAATGTTTTTTATAACATTGCTGTACATGCCAAGGTCTGGGTGAAATGAGTAATTATTTCTTATCACAAATCATTCTTACATGTTTATTCAGAATAGAACATTTATTAGCTAGCTATTGAGTTTCTGTGTAAAAAAAGTAATCTTTTTATAAACATTTCTTAAATTCAGGATCTTCACACATGGGCCTTCCTTTACTTCAAGCCAAATTATTGAGCTTTTTGAATTTTGTTGTTGTTGTTGTTGTTTGAAGTACCACTCAAAGGTTCTAATATTCTGTTGCCCCGAGGCTATTATTGACATACCCAAATAAATAATTTTCCCAGAGTTAGTTAATATAATTGTTTCTTGTTTTATAAAAGATAGTTTGTCACATGATTTTAACATACTTTGATGTAACAAAACTGAAATAAGTGAATAAATTGAGCACTTATCTAGGAAGTTCACATTAATTTTACTTTTGGATTTCTGTATTAATGGAAAAAAATCACTGTGCATCTTTGTATACACCTTGTCTTTTGCCTGTACTAGACATTTTAAACTGCTGCCCACTTAAAAAGTTTAATATTTTAAGCAAATAAATTCTTAAAATAACCAACACCCATCAAGGGGCCACCATATGTACATCTGAACATCACAGATGAGCGCTGACTGAGTTTAGATGTCAAAGCCAGAAGAGAGCTTATATCATGTAGTTTTAGATCCCTCAGGTGTAAAAAAGGCTTCTTTTTTCTTCTGCATCAGAAATTTAAACAAACATCTTTAAAGTACCTCTTAATCTAGAGTAGCTTTTTGTTTTATTTTGTTTTTAATTGCTAGTGTAGGAGTACATCTGTTAGATCACTCATGATTATGGAGCATATTGATTGTAGAAAATGTTGATCATAGAATTAATAAAACAAGAAAGAACCTCTTCCACTAAACTGCCTCTAAACAAAACCAAATGATAGTCATAATTACTAAGTTCTTATTCTATACAGAGGACTCTAGTGTCAGGAGGGGTGATAGTTGATCTGGCTTTGACTTTGAGGCACATGACAACCTAGTTGAAATAGAGGACAGTTTAAACTAGATATGTATCAATTTAAAAAAAGGTGATGCATTTTAAAAGAAGAGTGCATCTATAAAATAGCATAAACAGGTATTGTACGAAGATGGGTTTCTCTTGCTAAAAATTTCTGCAACAGAATCACTGATAGGGTAACATGTTTCATTGTTTTATTGGCTTACATGGTCTTAGCCAAAGTACATAAAAGTAATGTATTTTTCAGGTACATGTGTTCATGGTCGGCTAAGAGGCAGAATTTGATTGGTGTAGTGTGACTGGCCATTAGATCAATTTAAAATTAATTAATTTTAAATTTAAAGCCAATTACTTGAATTCATCTTTACTCTTAACAACAGTGAAGTTTCTTATTAGTTTCAGTAGTTGAAATTATTTTTTCTTTTGATTATTATCTTAGCATTTTATGAAAACTGTATCAATATTTATGTTCTTTTTTCTTTTAGAATGAATTGGATGACTTAGAATATATGTATGACCTCTTCTCAGTTATTATACACAAAGGTGGCTGCTACGGAGGCCATTACCATGTATATATTAAAGATGTTGATCATTTGGGAAACTGGCAATTTCGAGTACGTATAGAAATTTATTTAGAAATATCTTTGCAATTTCTTTTCTATTCCTATTATTTTGTTGAGGATATTTTGTTTACCATTTATTTTATATCCACTCTGTAGAAAACTTTGATAGGCACTGAAAGTTAATACAGATACAAGTTTTAAATTTTTATTTCTAAATAATTTCACACATACAGAAAAATTACCAGAATAGTAAAAACACCTCCTGTATACCCTTTACCTAGATTCTCTGATGAACATTTTGCCACATTTGTGCATGTGTATACACAGACACACATCATTAACATTATCATTATTAGTGCGAACCGTTTGAAATTAAGTTGAAGACACCAGGTCCCTTTACTACTAAATACTTAAGTGTTTATCTTCTAATACCAAGGATATTATCTTACATGAACATTGATTAAAATCAGGATCTTCTGACATAGATATAATACTGTTGTCTAATACTTAGTTATGTTCAGATTCCATCAGTTTCCAGTTCACATCCTTCATGGCAATTTTTCCCCCACTCTAGTGTCAAATCCAGTGTCAAGCATGGTATTTAGTTATCTCTGATATCTCCTCTAATCTGGAACCATTCCTTACCTATACAGTTACTCCATTATCATAAAGAGATAGCACAATTCCTATAGCTGACCATTATTTAATTTTTTCTGAAAAATAAAATGAGCATTGATTTAGATAACACACAATATTAATTTTGTATCCTGCAGATGGTAGGTGAACATGTGATAAAAACAATAAATCCCATGTCTATAGCTTGCACAATAGGATTTAAGACCAGGGTGAATTTTGTCCTGTTTATTATAATATGACTGCGTAGTCATGTCTTTCATGGTTGCTCTTTGAAACAGTGCTCAATAATCACTGATTGAATGACATTTAAAACTTTGATCTTCCTAGAATGGTTTCCTGTGAGAGGTATAAGAAGGATTTTTTTCCACTTGAAAAAATTACCCATTTCTACTTATTGAGTAATCAGTTTTTCTCTACCAATCTACTATTGCCAGTTCTATTATGTCTACTGTTCATTTTTGTGTGAGTCTGTTTTTCAGCTCTCTATTCCATTGTTCATTTTTTTCTATTCCTGGACAAATACATTGTCAATTTCCATAGCTTTATAATAATCTTGATCTCTGGTAGGACAAGTCTCCCTACATGCCGTTATTTTTCAGGAGTGTGGGACCTGTCTTCATTTTTTATGCTTCTGTGTACATTTCTAGAATCACCTTGTCAGTAGTCTCACAGATGCACATGTGTGTGCACATACACATATACACACACATACTCAATGGGATTTCCGGTCTTCATATGTGCACAAGATATACCTTTTCATTTTCTAAAGTCCCTTTAATGTCTTACTAAAATGTTTTATAATATTTCTCGAAAAAAAAATTTACAGATGTTCCGAGGGAAAGTGCTAACTGGTGTCTAGTTCCTAGGAAATTATAATCTATTACACATCAACCCCAAACACAGTAAAACGTCTATAGGTAAGTCACAAACCATCATGTTAGGATGTAAAATGCTTGAAGCGTAGCTTCCTATTATCAGAAAGTGAATGCTGTTGTTGACAAATACTTGCTCCACATTTAGTTGTAATATGGCATATCATGGTGCCAGCAGTATCCAAGATGCACAGTCCCTTTGACGACACTCAGCCAGCTTTTCAAAACGTTCATCTGTATTTCTGACGTTCTATCAGTTGTATTTGGAACATATTGAGAGATATATGTTCTGTAAAGTTTGGATATGAAAAAAGTCAAACTGTGTTCTACCAGGAACATGTTTACCAGGGAGATGGTCTATGCCTCAATTTTGTGTTTTCTGGAGTGTTTGTGGCTGGTGTATTGAAATGCAGCTTTCTTTAGTATGTTGATTTTATATACTAAAATATATAAAATATTAAACAGTGTATATACTAACAACCAATAATATTGCTAAATACTCTTATGTTGAAGTCATCTATGGAAAAAGACGGTTTTGTTTTACCTGTCGAAATCCTTTGCCTTCATTTCTTTTACTTACTGCAGTGAATGGAACTCCCCTTCTGGCTTGGGAAAGCTGTACAAGCATTGCTCTCAAGTGCTTGTGCCACATTTGCCAAGACACCATCTTGTCGGGCGCCTTCCCAATTAGATGAAGTGAGACACTTGTTATCCTCATCGACTGTTTCAGCCCTCAACGTTACCATGTTTAATTTGAGCTGATCCGTATTGTGTTACTATACTTTCCCTTGAACTACCTTCTTGTATTTTTAGTTTACCATAGTAGAGAATCCTTAAGAAAGTGGCCTTCTCACTCTGCCTTAAACTCCCCTTAATTATCAGATAGGCTTTATTTTGCTCTCTAAGATGAAGCCTTTCATTAGATTCTGATGGAAGCTTGTCACCAGGTCTGGTAAATGTTTATTATGGTGTTCATTTTTTTTGCCTTGCCCATTCCCATTGCAGTTCGTGGCTCTTCTCTTCCGGTTGTGCCTCCAACTGTTGTGACTTTTTTCAATATTGCTGTGTCTCTCTTCAGTCTTAGGAAGTGCTCCCAGCCTCTCTGTCAGCCCAGCCACCTCAATGGCTGCTACAGTTTTTGCTCAGCCAGTTTGAAGATTTGAGGTATTTTTCTAGCTGGCAATATTTATCCTCAGTTTGTTGATGCATAAAATATCTGTTTGCAATTTCATCTTCACGTTTATCTTTGAGGTCATGCACAAAGGCAGCTTCACACTCTGGTAAGACAGCATGTTTTCAGAGTAGTGATTCTCTCTTCCTTGACTTTCTTTTGGGTTGTGGTTTCCTGGACATCTCTTGTGCAGTTTTGTGCTCATTTCTTCAGAATTGATCAGCTTCTTTCTAGCAGCATCAGGATCTCTTCACAGTTCTGTGACATGACTCGAAGGGCAGCAGGCATTCCTTCCTTTGGCATCAATCTCTGCACTGCCTGTCCATTTTTTGAAGCTGTAACACCTTAGCAGGGTCTTCCTTGGGGCTTAGAGAACAATAGAATATTGTGCTTGGTATGTTTTCTTGTTAATGGCTGTCAAGCATCCCATGTAATTTTTTTTCTTATTGTTCTGTTCTTTAAAAATCACTAGCTTTTCATCCAGAGCTTCATGCTGTTCAGATAATGATTTTGTGTTTTAAGAATTTCACCTGCAGTAGATATATCTGGTGGACACTGTGTTTGTCTCTTTTACCACCATTATTCTGACAGATCCCCTGTGCCCACGAAGGGTCCCAAATATTCTAATTGTAGCCGGGTAGTGTTCTTTCTACTTACAGTTCAGCAATTACTTCTTCCCTTTCAAGGAACTGTGCTCTGCATACATGGAGTTCTTTTAGTAGGTACTGCCTGTAGGGAGTAGTTTTCAGGACCAACCTCATGTAATTTTCCCTGGGTTAAAGCTAACATTTTAGTCTCTCTTAGTGTGCCTAGAAGATGATCCCTTTCTTCTAGCATGGAGGCCACTAACTGCAAAACATAAATGTAGATGTGGCTATAAAGAGGAGCCTGATCCATGCCTCCAACTTCCTGGGGGGACTTCGGCTTCACAGATGGTTGGCATCATTTGGAACATCATCTTGCACATTTGAGGAAGTGGGGCAAAGAAGGCTCCATGACAGCACCCAGTTGGCAGCTCTATGACTGGACCAATCTGTCCCAACATGGCCAGGGTCAGACACTGGCAGAGTGGAGGAGGACTGGGCCCAGCCTATATGTCACCTGGATCAACTTGTCATATGTTGGGCTCATAGGCTCAAGCGTCATCCCTACAATGCCGATTTGCCTCTTCTCTCCTGTCATTTTTAAATCTCTTATTCCATTGTCATAAATTTCTTCAAGCACGTTAAACATACCTATTTTCTTATTTTCTCTCTGATAATTGCAGCATCTGAAGACTTTGTAGGTCTGACTTGGTTATCTTCTGATGTTGCTGATTCTATTTCCTTGTGATTTTGGTATGGTGGACTGTAGGCTTCTTGCTTTGTTTGTTTGTTTGCTTTTTAAGAACTTGATTGATGGGAGTAATTTGAGGACTGAGTTAAAAGTGCCTTCTTCCAAGAAAGATTTGTGTTTGTCTCTAACACAAGCCTGGGATCACTACCAGCCCTTAACAACATTAAAATCAACTTGATGGTTTTAGAGCAAAACAACCAGTAGGAATTTGGGACACAAACCCACATGAGGACCTACTTGTGATTTAAGGACATTTTTCCCCCTTCATCCAGTATCAAGGTCAAGGCAAGCCAGTTCCTCATTGTCCTTTATTGTAAGGTGGATTTTTCTCTAGGTTGTGCTTATATTGAAGGTATAGCCATTTAGGGATTCCAGCTTTTTGCTGCATTTTATCATTGTGATATATTAAAAAGTATATATTTGGTCATCCTTTCCAGTTCCTGTTCCTAGCACAGAGCTCCTTGGAATTTCCTGAGTGATTGGAGTGTCTTTTGTTATTCATAATGGGCCCTTTCCACTATATCTGAGTTGATGTTAATGAAGTCACTCTTAGATGCCTCAGGATGGAGGCTGGTTGCCAGAGAAGCCAGTCCATTATTAGAGGGTTGAAACTTACAACCCTGCTTCCCTGACCTTGGGGAGGGGAGAGAGACAGGAAATTGAGTTCAGTCACCAATGACCAGTGATTTGTTTAATTGATCATGCCTCTGTAATGAAACTTCAGTGAAACCTCTTGAAAAATGAGGTTTGGGGCATTTCTGGGTTGGTGAACACATTTTCATGCTGGGAGGGTGGCCAGCACGACTCCACAGAAACAGTTTCCTGAACTCTGGGCCCTTCTGGACCTTGCTCTATGTCTGTCTCCATCTGGCTATTCATTTATATCTTTTATAATAAAGTGTAGTGTAAGTTCCTGAGTTCTTACTGTTATTCCAGAAAATTATGAACTTGAGTTGGGGTGAAGGGAACCCTAGAATTTGTGTTCAGCTAGGCAGAAATGTGAGTACCCTAGGGACCCCGTATGTGGTTTGTGTTTGAAGTAGGGGACAGTCTTACGGGACTGAGTCCTCAACTTACGGAGTCTGTGCTATCACCAGATAGTGTCAGAATTGAATACAATTGTGTGACACCTAGTTGATGTCAGAGAATTGGAGAATTGATGGTTGTTTGAAAGATGAGTCCCTCGACTCCCCTCTTTGGGTAGGCCTAGGCTTTCTTTCCCCAACTCTGTCCTGTATGGGCATCAAAATGGAAGTTCAGCGTCAGCAAGATCAGTGTCTTAGTCCATTCAGGTTCAGGCTGCTCTATCACAACACTTAGACTGGGTAATTTATAAACAACAGAAATTTATTGCTCACAGTTCTGGAGGCTGGGAAGTCAAGATTAAGGCACCAGCAGATTTTGTGTCTGTGAAGACTTGCTGTGCTTCATAGATGACACTTTCTTGCTGTGTCCTCACATGGCAGAAAGGTCAAACAATACTCCTTCAGGCCTTTTTTATAAAGGCACTAATCCCATTCACGAAGGCTCATCTTTTGTGACCTAATTATCTCCTGAAGACCCCACCTCATAATACTATTGCACTGGTGATTAGGTTTCAACGTACGAATTTGGGGGGAACCTAACTACTCTGGCTATAGCAGTTGCAGAGCCAGAGGCCTCATCTCTGGATTTCTTCCCCACATTCCCATTTCACTTTTTGACCTCGGAAGAGTTTTCCCTGATGTTCTTGCAAGCCATAGTGTGTTTAAGATGTTTTTATTTGTTTTTTGTTTTACTTTATCTACCATTTTTAGTAATTTTGTAGCAGGATGATTGTATCTGGCCTGCCATATTTTTCCATCACTTATTGATCATTTATTTTTGGCTTGCATTGTTTATGACTATCTATATTTCTGGTTTTAAGTCAATTTAAAATACTTTTGGAAGATGGCATGTATAGAAAAAAAAGGCAATGAAAATAACTTACCAGGGGAATTTTGACATGTTCCCCAATACCTTCATAAAATGGGGTGAAAACTTAGATGATCAGGAAATAGAAAGGAGTATTTAAGCTGAGCCTGGCCTGCAAAGATGAGTAGAATTTCCTTAGGTCAGCACAAGTGAATGAGACCATACTGGACGAAGACCGGAAAATACTTTGAACTGAATTTTAATGAAAACTCCACATATCAAATTATGTAAAATGTAGCTAAAGTAGTGCTAAGCTGGAAAATACTCAACGAGGAGCTGGAATTCAAAGCAAGGTCTGCCTGATTCCAAGCATATGCAGATTATTGTGATGTTTTTACCGCCGTTTCATCATCTTGAAACCTTTTTCTTTTTTTTTTTTTTTTTTGGTAACTTCTTGCTCTGTCACCCATGCTGGAGTGCAGTGATGTGATCACGGCTCACTGCAGCCTTGACCTCCTGGGGTTAAGCACTCCTCCCACCTTAACCTCCTGGCTAATTTTTTTTTTATTTTTTGTAGAGTATCCTGGTCTGTGTTGCCCAGGCTGGTCTTGAACTCCTGGGCTCAAGCAGTCCCTCTGCCTCAGCCTCCCAAATTGCTGGGATTACAGGTGGGATCCACTATGCCTGGCCAACATTCCTATTTTGTTACTTTTTAAGTGGTTAGTGATAGAAACTCATGTTGTTTTCCTTCCTAGGAGGAAAAAAGTAAGCCAGATGTGAATCTGAAAGATCTCCAGAGTGAAGAAGAGATTGATCATCCACTGATGATTCTAAAAGCAATCTTATTAGAGGTAGAGTATGTGTGTGTAAGTAATTGTGTGTATGTATATATTGTGTGTATGTGTGCATGTGTGTATATATGTAAGAATATACGCAGTTTAGTTGCTAGATGTGATATTATTACCATTCATAGTCTTTTTCCTTAAGGACATTCTCTGTATCTGTATTTTAATGATTTTTGTGGGGATTTTCTAGTTATGAATGAAATACATATTCATGGTAGAAAATTCAAGAAAAAAAGACAGAAAATATATAAAAAAGATGAGAAGTATAAATAGGCCAGATACAGTTATTGTAAGCACTTTGATATATATTCTTTGCATTCTGTTTTCTCTATGTTTATTTACATATATTGGAATTGGGTTATGATTTTTTGGGCTATTATTGTCATTTTAAACCAAATTGAGCTTTACTAAATGCTGTTTGCAATTTATTACATTTCCATATTATCCTTTTAATGTCTGTGTGACCTGAAATTATGTCCCCTTTTTCATTCCTAGTAGTCACTGATAATATCTCAAGTATATAACTTTTAAAGTTTGTTTAATATGCTGTTTTAAATATGTGAGGTCTTCTTTCATTTATTCATTCATCCTTAATAAATGATTTGCTATACTTCCTGCTAGGGACCTGGGCTGAATACTTTAATTATATCAATCTATGATGACTGTATGAATTTGCTAGGGCTGCCATGACAAAATGCCACAGACTGCATGGCTTAGATGATAGAAATGTATCTTCTGATAGTTTTGAAGGCTGAAGTCCAAGATCAAGGTGTTGGCAGTTTAGGTTTCTTCTGAGACCTCTCTCCTTGACTTGCAGATGGCTGTCTTCTTCCTGTGTCCTCACATGGTGTTTCTTCTGTGTGTGTGCTTCCTGGTGTTACTTTGTCCAAACTTCGTCTTCTTCTGATAATGCCAGTCAGGTTTACTTAGGGCCTACTCTAAAATGGAAAACAGCCTCGTTTTACCTTAATCACCTCTTTAAAGGTCTAATCTCCAAATGTAGTCACATTCTGAAATATTGTAGGTTAAAAATGCAACATGTGAATTTTGGGGAGATACAATTCAGCCTGTCACAGCTACATCTCACCCCCTTTTAGAACTTGTTTACACTTCAAAACATTTAGATAAGACATTAATCATCTTTGTTTTTGCACTTATGTATTTCTTCCAAAATTCTTGTTTAATATCAGTAATTGACATATTTAAATGAAAAATTCCTTTTTAATGTTGGGAATTTACCAAACCTTGGACTACTTTTGATATTGCTCTTCAAATGGTTAAACTGTGGCACACGGAAAATAGCAAAAATCCAAGTTTTCTCAACTGAGTCTTAACCAGTTTTTAAAAAGCTTTTTATAATAGCTGTGATTGAATCAACTTACGTGTTTGCTGTTCTAGGCATGTTTAATTAGGCATAATCCTGTTGGTCTCTTTGAATTTGTAAGTATGGAATTATTTCTCATCAGATTTTCTTAAGTGACTGTTTCTTTCATAAGGAGGAGAATAATCTAATTCCTGTTGATCAGCTGGGCCAGAAACTCTTGAAAAAGATAGGAATATCTTGGAACAAGAAGTACAGAAAACAGCATGGACCACTGCGGAAGGTAATACATGGCATCGTTTTGGGAAGTTCTAGTTCCAAGAAATTTCATTATGATCCCAACAACATGAATTCCTTGCAGAAAGATATTTAAAATAGGTGAAAATAAAGTCACCATATTTGTATAATGGCTAGAATCCAACTAAGTTACTTATTAAGTATTACTTACTGAGTTACTTATCATAGAAACAAGAAGTAAGCAAAAATAGTGAGGAGCAACTCCTAAAAAATGTCAGAGTTCATACCCTAAAGCTTATCATTTTACTTGTAGAAATGTCTTCAGATATTCACCCAGATTTCACTTGATTTTTTTACACAAAATTCTAGTAAAAGAATTTGCCTTTTTATCTAGGGTATCAAATTTATTGGCATAAACTTGTTCAAAATATCTCATTATCCTTTTAGTGTCTGTAGAACCTGAAGCTATGTTCCATTTTTCATTTCTGATATTAATAATTTTTATTTTCTCACGTTTTTTCAACAGTCTTGTTTGGGGATTATCAAGGTTTTTTTGTTTGTTTTTTTGAGTTGAGGTATACTCTGTTGCCCAGGCTGGAGTGCAGTGGCACGATCTTAGCTCACTCCAACCTCTGCCTCCCAGGCGCCAGTGATTCTCCTGCCTCAGCCTCCTGAGTAGCTAGCTGGTACTACAGGCATGTGCCACCACACCTAGCTAATTTTTGTAGAAATGGGGTTTTGCCATGTCACCCAGGCTGGTCTCAAACTCCTGGACTCAAGTGATCCGCCTGGCCATCAAGTTAATTTTTTAAAAACCTTTTCAAGAAACCAACTTTTGCCTTAGATGTAATTTGATGTAATGCTATTGATTTTCTCTATTGCTTTTCTATTTTCTATTTCATGGATATCTGTTCTTATTTTAAAGTATTTTCTTTCTTCTACTTCTTGGGACTTAATTTGATCATCTTTTTCTAGCTGCTTGGGTTGGTAACTCAGTTTTTTTTAAACCTTCTAATACACACTTTTAAAGCTCTAAATTTTCTTCCAAGCACTAGTTATATTCAGCAAGTTATATTGTTGAATATAGTTATATTGCTGAATATAGTCAGACAGTTATATTCAATAAGCTTTCATTTTCATTCAGTTTGAAATATTTTCTAATTTCTCTTATTTTTTCTTTGGCCCTTGGGTTCTTTGGAGGTGTGTTGGTTAATTTCCTAATATTTAGGGGGTTTCTAGTTATCTTTTCGTTATGTCAGTAAATTGATTTCTAATTAATGCCGTTGTACTTTGAGAACATACTCTATATGAGTTCAGTTCTTTTGAATTTATTAGGACTTGTTTTACGGTTCATAGTGTTGTCTATCCTGCTTAATGTTCTGTGTTCACTAAAGAAGTTGTTTTCTGCAGTTTTTGGAAGTAACATTTCACAAGTGACAACTAGATCAAATTGATTGTGTTCTTTGTTTCTTCTCTGTTCTTATTATATATGGTTTTGCCTTTTCTATTAATTACTGAGGAATTTTAAATCTCCCAACAATAATTGTGGATTTGTCTCATTTTTTTAAAAGAAAGTTTTGACAGTTTTTGCTTCATGTATCTTCCTGAAGCTATATTATTAGGTGCATACACACTTAGTATTGTTATTGCCTCCTGATGTGAAACACTTGCCTTTTTTCTGAGACAGAGTTTTGCTCTGTCACTCAGACTGAAGGGTAGGAGCACAATCACAGCTCACTACAGTCTCGATCTCCTGGGCCCACGAGATCCTCCTAGCTCAACCTCCTGAGTAGTTGAGACTACAGGCACACCTGGCCTCACCGGGCTATGAATTCTTTTTTAAATTTTTTATTTTGTAGAGATGGTGTCTCCGTATGTTGCCCAGGCTGGTCTCAAACTTCTGGGCTCAAGAGATCCTCCCACCTTGGCCTCCCAAAGTGCTGGGATTACAGGCATGAGCCACCACACCAGAAATGCTTGTCTTTATCTCTGCTAATATTCCTTGCCTTGAAATCTACCTTGTCTGGTATTAATGTAGCCATATAAGCTTTCTTATACATGTGTATCTCAGTATGAAGTTGGTTCTTGTTTATTTTGGAAAATTATGGTTTTTAAGGAATTGGTTCATTTATCTGAGGTGTCAAATTTGTTGGCATAAAGTTGTTTAAAATCTCACCATATTATCGTTTCAGTGTCTGTAGCATAGGAACTTATGTTTCCTTTTTCATTTCTGATATTGATAATTTGTCTTTTTTAGCTTTCTTTTTCATTGCTGGGGTTTATCAAGTTTATTAAACTTTTCAAGAAAACAACTTTGCTTGTGTTGATTTTCTCTGCTATTCTATTTTCTATCAGATGACAGAGAGTTTGAGAATCTTTTCCTTTTTATTAGAATGTTTAGTTATTTACATTAATATAATTTGTATGGCTGGGTTTGAATCTCTCATCTTACTATTTATTTTCTGTTTCTCCTCTATTCTTTGTTATTTTCTTGTTCCTTTCCTGCCTTCTTTTGGATTAATTAATAAATTTTTAGTGTCCCATTTTTATCTCTTTTGTTGGCTTTTTAATCTATGTATTTAATTTCATCTAGTGATTACACTATGTATAAATTAATATGGTAAATTACAAATTAATATTATACCACTTTATGTATACTGTAAGATGCTTACAATAGTATAATTTCATTTTCCCTTTCCCATTTTTCCTACTATTGCCTTCTTCTATTTTACTATTACATATAATGTAAATTCCACTATACTTTACTACCTCTGCTTAAACACTTTAGTGATTTTTAAATAAATTAAGGAAAGAATAGTGTTTTATATTTATCTTTTCTGGAGTTTATTGCTCATTGTTTATCCAGGTTTGCATTTAATATCATTTCCCTTCAACCTAGAGAGTTTCCTTTAGCATTTCTTGAAGTTCAGAATTGCAGGTGAAAAGTGCTTTCAGATTTTGTCTGAAAATGTTTATTTTACCTTCATTTTTTAGTGATATTTTTGATAGATACAGAATTCTAGGGTAATCACTTTGTGTTTTTCTCAGTGTTTTAGAGAGGCCCATTGTGTTCTGGCTTCCAGTATGTTGGACGAGAAGCCAACTGTCATTTTTTATTTCATTCTCTTGAATGTAATGTTTCTTTTTCTTGGTCTGCTTTTAAGATTTTCTTTTTATCTTTGGTTTTCAGCAGTTTGACAATAATGTATTTAGGTATTGTGTTCCTTGTGTTTATTTACATTTTATTGCTAAGTATTTTTAACATCTGTGGTCCAAAGTCTTTTTTAAAATTTTGGAAAAACTTTTGGCCATTATTTCTTCAATTTCTTTTTCTGCCTCATCTCTCTTTCTTTTTCTGGGAGTCTAACTATATACAGTCATCCTTCCATATCTATGGGGAACTGGTTCTAGAACCCCCAGATGACACCAAAATCTGCGGATGCTCAAGTCTCTTTCATGAAATGGCATAGTATTTGCATATGGTCTAGTCACATCCTCCTGTATACTTGGAGCTATCACTAGATTATGTGTAATACCTAACATAGGCTGGGCGTGGTGGCTTACACCTGTAATCCCAGCAAAAGGGAGGTCTAGGCAAGAGGATAGCTTGAGCCCAGGATTTTAAGACCAGTCCTGGCAACGTAGCAAGACCCCATCTGTAAAAAAATTTAAAAATTAGCTGGATGTGGTGGTACGCACATGTAGTCCCAGCTATTCGGGAAGCTAGGGTGAGGGGATTGCTTAAGTCTAAGAGTCTGAGGCTGCAGTGAGCTATGATCATGCATCGCACTGCAGACTGGGCAACAGAATGATACCCTGTCTCCAAAAGAAAAAAAAAGGAAACAAACCTAATACAATATAAATGTTATGTAAATAGTTGTACTGTATTTTAAATTTTTATTATTTTTCACTATTATACTGTTATTTATTTTAATGTTTTTGATTCATGGTTGGTGGAATCTGTGGATTTGGAAACTGCAGATACTGAGGACCAACTGTATATATTCGACCATTTGATAATTCCTCTCAGGTCTTAGATGTTCTGGGGACTTTTGTTTTGTTTTGTTTGAGACAGGGTCTCACTCTCTTGCCCAGGCTGAAGTGAAGTGGCGCAGTCTCGGCTCACTGCAACCTCTGTCTCCCAAGCTCAAGCAATCCTCCAACCTCAGCCTCCCGAGTAGCTGAGATTACTGGCATGTGTCACCATACCCAGCTAATTTTTTGTATTTTTTTGTAGAGATGAGGGTTTTGCCATGTTGGCCAGACTGGTGTTTTGTTCTTTCATTTTTTTCTTCTCCTGCTTCAATTTGGACAATTTCCATTGATCTGTCCTGTCCTCAGCTTTGCTAATTTTTTCTTCTACTGAGCCACTCTTCTGTTAAGACCACCAAATGAGCTATGCATTTCAGATATTATACTTTTTAGTTGTAGTCTTTCCACTTAGTTATTATTTAAAGTGTACATTTCTCTGCTGAAGTTCCCCTTCTCTTTACCCATTCTATTCATCTTTTCCTTTAAATTTTTTAACATATTTATAATAGCTATTTGCTATTATAGCTAGATTAATTCTGAATTTGATTCTGTTGACTCTTTTTTTTTTTTTTTTTTTTTTTTGAGACTGAGTCTGGCTCTGTCACCCACGCTGGAGTGCAGTGGCCGGATCTCAGCTCACTGCAAGCTCCGCCTCCCGGGTTTACGCCATTCTCCTGCCTCAGCCTCCGGAGTAGCTGGGACCACAGGCGCCCGCCACCTCGCCCGGCTAGTTTTTTGTATTTTTTAGTAGAGACGGGGTTTCACCGTGTTAGCCAGGATGGTCTCGATCTCCTGACCTCGTGATCCGCCCGTCTCAGCCTCCCAAAGTGCTGGGATTACAGGCTTGAGCCACCGCGCCCGGCTGACTCTTTTATTCTCTTTTGAATTGACCATTCCATCTCTTGATTATGAATAACATTGTCCTGTTTCTTTGCATGTCATATAATCTTTTCAATATAAATTTTTATTTTTTAATTACAACTTGATAAATTTTAGTTGTATATATTTGTAGGGGTACAGATTGATGTTTTAATATGCAGATACAATACAGAATAATTAAATCAAACAGTGAACATATCCATCATCTCAAATATTTATTTTTTGTGGTGAAATTTACTCTCAGCAATTTTGAAATCTACAGTATGTTATTATTTTCTGTATTTGCCACACTGTGCAATAGATTTTTTAAGAAAAACAACTTATTCCTACCTTTGAATTGAGGCTTTGTATCCTTTGACCATCATCTGTCCATGTCTTGCCCTCCTGCTCCATATAATCTCATATTGTGGATGATGTGTTGTGGAGACTCTGGATTATGTTATTTTTCTCTAAAGATCTTTGCATTGCATTCTAACAAGCCCTCAAATTACCTTTGAATCTTTTAGAGTCTGTGGAAGTTAAATTTTGGGCTTTAGGGTGGGTCCGTTACAATGGCCTGTGGGCAAAATGTGGCCTGCTGCCTGTTCTTACAGTCTTGAGCTAAGAACATGCCTTACATTTTTAAATGGTTACTTTTTAAAAGGTGAAGTGAGTACTAAGTAATGTTCTCAGTTTTGCTTCTGAAATATTTACCATCTGGCTCTTTAAGAAAAAGTTTGCCATCTCTTTCTAATTTGGCAGGACTTGAACTCCTTGTTCTTTCTTCTTGGCAGCAGGCAACCCTGCTCAGCTGTCGAACCTCCTGACTGATACTCTCTGCTGGGCTCTGCGCTGTCCATTCTACCATTTAGGAGTTAGCCAAGGATTTAGGAGGATTTGATACAGAACTGGGGCTGTTTCGAGGGATCTCGCGTCTCTGCTATTCTCAGATTCTGTCCCCTCAGCCCAGTAAGACTCTTGCCTTTTCTTGAAATCTGTTCCACCGTGCACTGCTACAAACTGGGTAGTAGTAGGTGAGTGCAGAACTCGCCTGGTTTGCTTCCCTTCTTTAAAGAAGTATGTCTTCACTTTATGCCTACTTTGGGTTCCTTTCCCAACAGTCGTTTTCCTTGTTTTGCGTAGAGTTTATCATTTTTATTAGGAATATTAGTCTAAGAAAATTTCTTTGTCATTACTGGGACAGACTGCATTGGTGTTTGAGGCTTAAAAGAGTTAATTCTCAACTATCAAAGAAAAGCTTGGCTATATAGAAAGTTCATTACTTAAAAACCCAAAGAACCAAAAAAAATGAAAAGAAAGTTCATTACTCAAAGCTTTCAAGTTGTTGATACTTTTTTGTACCTTAAAACAAATTAGCTACAACGATATTTTACTCTCTGTTCTCATACACAGTGTTAACAGTGTTGTCTTTGGGTTATGCCCTACACTCTTCTGTTTGTTGATAAAATAATACTTTTGATTAGAGAGTTGACATTACCACAGATTACTTTCTTTCCAAGAGAAAAATGCACAAATCACCTTTCCAGGGTGATTGATGAAGTACCCACGTGTTAAATTTAACTCCCAAGTAATTTTCTATATAAGTAAATTAGGCTGAGAGAAAAGGAAGAGACGCAAGGCCAGACAGAGGTTAGAAAGTGAGAGGATAGAGGCATAGGGGATGGGGAGGTAGAGACAGGCAATGGAGAAAGATATTTTTTTCTTCCTAATCCTTTAGCAAGAACTTTGGGATTGTAACTTAACCGTTACTTTCCTTTGATTTTCTGAGCTTGTCTGCCAGCTTTTAGAACAGACAACATTCACTTTAGTTCGGGTTAAAAGATAATTTAGGTTGATAATTACTACCTTATCCCAACAGAGTCTGTCTGGGTTTTCAAATTATCTTTTATGGTGGTACACTGTGTGACTGCTTTTGTTTTGTGCCTTGTTTAGATTGCTTTTAAATATTTCAAAAGTGTTTGTTCTACCTAATCTGTTCCACTTAAATACTTTTTTAAACAGCACTAGTGAGGTATAATTAAAATGCTTTTTAGATTGTAGCATAGCGACTTCCTCCCTTCGTGTAACTATCAGACTATTTAACAGAGCACTGTGGTTTTATTAAATGTTTTATTATACCTAGATGGATTTTCCTCCCTAGCTGGCCAGGTCAAAAATAAAAATGAAGTTAAACGATCTAATCACAGAAAGGAAGAAAACATTTTTTAATCACTTCTAATTTTTGTTTGAATAATTAACTTCGCATTTTTTTTGTCTGTTTCTGTGTAGTTCTTACAGCTCCATTCTCAGATATTTCTACTCAGTTCAGATGAAAGTATAGTTCGTCTCTTGAAGAATGGTTCTCTCCAGGCTGAGTCTGATTTCCAAAGGAATGACCAGCAAATTTTCGAGACGCTTCCTCCAGAATCCCCAGGTTTAAACAGTAGCATCTCCTGTCCCCACTGGTTTGATATAAATGATTCTAAAGTCCAGCCAATCAGGGAAAAGGATATTGAACAGCAATTTCAGGGTAAAGAAAGTGCCTACATGTTGTTTTATCGGAAATCCCAGTTGCAGAGACCCCCTGAAGGTATGGAAAGAAAAATGTTCCTATTTGTTTCAGTTAATGGCTTTAGAAGATAAACATGGAATGCTATTTGAGTTTTTATTCTTTTAAAAAAAGGTTTACTCTTGGAACAACTTAAAATATTTTAAAGCTAACAAGAACTATATTATGCCAAATGAAATCTAACAATTTGTCATTTTATAAAGATTATATACTTCTCTTTAATTTTCTACCCTGTAATAATGTAAGATCATCATTACATTTTCAAAACTGGATTTCCTTGGATAGCATAAAACCTTCTTGTGTTGGCAAACTTGAGTGCGATTGCCATGTGCTCAGACTTGGCTCTGTCATTCAGCCATATGTTGCCTTTGAATTTTAAGTGGCCTTGGTCTTATTTTTATATCTTCTTTATTTTCCTGATTCTTTTATATCTTCTCCTTTATGTTTATTTATATATTTTATTTCTATTATTTATCCTTTATTTATATATTTTCATATCTTCTCCTTTATTTTCCTGTTTCTCAATAAGACCTTTTGTGTGTTTATTCATTTATTTATTTTTAGAGATGCAACCTCACTCTGTCATCCAGGCTGGAGTGCAGTGGCATGATTGTTCACTGCAGCCTCTAATTCCTGGGCTCAAGTGATTCTCTTCCCTAAGTAGCTAGGCCTACAAGCTAGGCCTACAAGTAGCTAGGCCTACAAGCACATGCTGCCACACCTGGCTAATTTTCATTTTTTTAGAGACAGGGTCTTGCTGTGTTGCCCAGGTTGGTCTCGAACTCCTGGCCTCAAATGATGCTCACACCTCAGCCTCCCAAAGTGCTGGTGTCGTTGGTAGAGGGTCATGACTGCAAGTTGTCCAGGTTCTTGGCATTTCGAACAAAGAATTGGACAAAACACACAGCAATGCAAAGAATGAAGCAACAAAAGAACAAAAGCAGGAATGTATTGAAAACGAAACTACACTCCACAGTGTGGGAGCAGCCTGAGCAGCGGCTCAAGGACCAGATACAGAATCTTCTCGGGTCCAAATACCTCCTAGAAGTTTCCCATTAGCCACTTCATGCTCACCTCATGTAAATGAATTGGTAGCCCACAGTCAGTCTGATTGATTGCAGAAAGCAGCTAACCAGAGGCTGAAGTGCAGTTACAAAAGTCACTCTCATGTGCAAACATCTGATTGGTTGCTTTCTGGAACCAATCAGAGGCTAGGGTGAAGTTACAAAGTTATACTTCCATGCAAAGGAAGACATAGTCGGCTGTCAGTCTGATTGGTTGGGGGCAACACCCATTCAAAGGCTGGAGTGAAGTTGCAAAGTTGCAAACAAAGACCTTACCGGCAATCAGTCCGATTTGTTTCTGTCGTATTTGTTGCCAACCGCAAACATTCAGAGGCTGAAGTGGTTGCAAAGTTGCAAACAAAGACTCCACCCACAGTCTGATTTGTTGGGGTCACCCAATTTCCTATGTGTGCGCAGAAAAGGTCAAACGGAGTAGCCTCTGGTCCTTTTGTTACTTAGGCATGGAAAGTTAGGGTTTTCCTTTCAATTTTTTTCTAGGAAGTCTGCGAAACAGCCTTAGGTTACCTGTCTCCAGACCCTATTCTCCTGCCTCACTAGGATTACAGGCATGAGGCCTAGTAAGATTTTTTGATCACTTCTCAAAGTCTGCTCAAAAGTTAAAAACTCTAATGAGAAAAGCTTTATAGATTGAGACATATCTATTATTAGAGATGAGAATATTTTTCTTAGAGAATGAGAATAGCCATCATTTTTATAAAGAATAAAAATAAAGCAGTTACTAATTTGCATGTGAATCAAAGGAAATTAACTTTCCAGATCGAAAACAGTTACATAACTATGCTGTTAATCAAAAAGGCTTTGTATTTTTCTGGGAGGAAAAAAAGATATGGAAATGGTTCTGGTAAAAATATTGTGTATCAGAATTCACAGTTATAGAAATATATATTATCAGAAAAAGAATATCTTCAAATGGAGTATTAGTCTTTTTCATAGAATTTAATTTTAGTGTGTACATAATTGGAATATGTACTCAATGACAGTTCTCTTGTTAGCTTAGGAATCGAACAAAGATCCAACCAAAATCTCGATGTACTTTTTTGGGAATGAAGGGATAGAACTTTATGAAATGATTCTAAAATTCACCTGGAGAAATAAAGTAATAAAAACTGAAGAAGAGATGACTGAGGGAGAATTTGCTGTATCAGTAAAAACGTATTTATAAAGTTATAGCAATGAAGACAGTGTAGTGGCAATGCAAAAAGGTAGATCATTGAAAAAGAGCAGTAAACCCAGGAGTTGATCTAAGCATATTTGTGTTTTAATCCATGGTAAGGTAGCTCTTCAGATATTTTGGGGAAGGAAGGGCGTGAATTACTCGATAAATACAACTGGGAAGTTGGTTATTTGCTAGGGAAATAATTAAGCCATTTTTCTTTGTTATACAAATCACTTAAATGAAATTATAGTTCCTTTAATATTTATGTTAAGGAATCATAAAATGTGTAAAATATAAATATTTTATTTTAAAGTAAAGAAAACCTTTCTGAGCATAAAAGCAAAGAAAGAAAAAAACTAGGGAAAAGTGATATTATGTAACCCTTAAACAGAATTAAAAGGCAAATGACAAGCTAATGGAAAACAGGAAAATATATGACAAATTAATTTCCCCTATCTGTAGAGTGCGCTTACATATATTTCATTGTGCTCAGTAGTAAATTGGGGAAAGAATATAAATAAGTAATTTATAAAAGAAAGATTCCTATGTTTCAAAAAATTTTCAATTTAACCTGTAATCAAAAAAGAAGAAGAAGAATGGCGATGAGGTGAACATTAGTGAGATGCCCCACCAAGTCAGATACTATTTCCGTGACTCTTGGGTCTCAGTAGTTGACCTTTCCTCCAGAGTTGGTAAGTATGGAATATGATCAGTTTGAGTATGTGTATCTAAAAGCCTAGAAAATGTCATACCGTTTAAACCAGTAATTCTACTTTCACAAGTTTGTCTTGAAGTAATCAGAGCTGTATATGAATATTGATGCTCAAAGATGTTTATTGTTCCTACTATTTTAAAATAGTGATTAATTGGAAATCACCTTAATGTCTAACAGAAAAAGATTGGTTAGGTTAATTATGCTACTTATAGAATGGACTACTATGCAATCATTTATTTAAGACTTTGGAAAATACAGTGTATGAAATGAAAACAGATTTGTTGAATATGATCCCAATTTTTAAAATTGTGTGTGTGCCTGTGTGTGTGTGTGTGTGTGTGTATGTGTGTGTGTCTTGGGAGTGAAATTATGAGCAGCATCTATTTCTTTTACACTTAAAAAAAAATTCCAGAATTTTTACAGTAGTCAGTTATTGTATTTGTAATCAAGATGAAAATCTGAGGCCAGGCATGGTGGGTCACGCCTGTAATCTCAGCACATTGGGAGGCTGAGGCGGGCGGATCACTTGAGGCCAGGAGTTCAAAACCAGCCTGGGCAACATGGTGCAACCCTGTCTCTGCTAAAAATACAAAAATTAGCCAGGCATGGTGGCACGAGCCTGTAATCACAGCCACTCGGAGGCTGAGGCACGAGAATTGCTTGAACTTGGGAGGCAGAGGTTACAGTGAGCTGAGATTACGCCACTGCACTCCAGCCTGGGTGACAAAGTGAGACCCTGTCTCAAAAAAGTAAAGAAAAGAAGAAGAAAAAAGAAAAAGATGAAAATCTGGGTGTTCTTTTTAAAAAGTATACTTAAAAGAGTTGAAAAAAATTGAATTCTTCTAGCTTATCTTAAAGAACTATTTACTTTTCATTTGTTCTAACTTTTTCATGTTTCAGATGGGAAAACTGAGATCCTGAGAAAATTCATATTCACACAGCAAATTAGTAGCAGCTTTCCTAGCTCCCAGGACAGTCCTTTCTAGTCTTCATGCTACCTCTTCCAGCAACCAGATTTCATTTAGCCAACACAAGTTAATGAAAAATTTTGTTCACAGCTCGAGCTAATCCAAGATATGGGGTTCCATGTCATTTACTGAATGAAATGGATGCAGCTAACATTGAACTACAAACCAAAAGGTAATTTTAAATTACTTTTAGAGTTTGACTAGTGTTTCTGGAGAATAAAGATCTAATTTAGGCCTTAAGCATTCAATAATGAAAATTAACAAGAAAAAGAAATAGTCAACTAGTTAATGCAGGTGTCTCTTTGGCTGCTGAATTTTTATAGTGAGGGTAGCTTTAACTTTGAAATTATCCCTTATGTGTGAGAGTGAATTAAACAGTGACATATAAAATGGCCATTGCTAAGTAGGGATTGAAGCCTAAGACGAGTAGAGAAATCAGTGAGCGCATAGTTGGGCTAAATGAGTTGTATCCCAGCCTGGCCAGATTATTTCCTTGGGTCCAAAGAGAGCCTGCCGTGAAAATCACCCCTCATGGGTAAGTAGTTGTAGCGAACTGGCATGTAGTGAGAGAGGATCAGAGGTGGGCAGATTTTCAAAAGGAGGGAAATACGGATTCTATAACCTATTGAATCCAATGCTGATCTTGGGGGAAAGCCTATAATGGATTCTTACTTTAAGAGATGGTTTGTGGCCGGGCGCGGTGGCTCAAGCCTGTAATCCCAGCACTTTGGGAGGCCGAGGCGGGTGGATCACGAGGTCAGGAGATCGAGACCATCCTGGCTAACATGGTGAAACCCCGTCTCTACTAAAAATACAAAAAAATAGCCGGGCGAGGTGGCGGGCGCCTGTAGTCCCAGCTACTCGGAGGCTGAGGCGGGAGAATGGCGTGAACCCAGGAGGCGGAGCTTGCAGTGAGCCGAGATCGCGCCACTGCACTCCAGCCTGGGCGACACAGCGAGACTCCGTCTCAAAAAAAAAAAAAAAGAGATGGTTTGTGAGAACTTTATAATCTCAGCATTCTCTTTTGGGGCCTCACCTTTGACTCTGAAGAACTGCTTCTTTATTTGTGCTCTGTTAGAGTAAATCAGGTATTGGGTTAGGAAAATGGATGTTCCCATGATCTTCTTGTGGACTCAAATACCTAATTATATGACAGGGTGTATTTGACATTTTTATCATTGGCTTGGAGCTGGGGGAAAAAAGTACAGTGAATGACACAAGAGCAAAGAAACAACAAAAACCAACATACCAAAAAGATTAAAACTGAACAGAGTGAAATATCTTAAGTCTAAAAAATAACCTGCATAAGTGGTCTGGACTAGCAGTTGTTATTTAAAAAAAAAAAAAAAAAAAAAGGGTTGTCATCAGCCCGCACTAAGGTCTTTCATGTGGTTGTGCTCTCTGACCATGTTCACTGAAGTGTCCTGAAGTACCTGAGTTGTGCGATAAGCTTCGTTCCAGCTCCACATTGGCCAGACCCTACCTGTGTTTTGTGCTGGCTTCGAGTCAGCTGAGTGCATTCAGAGAAGAGCAGGCGACACCAGGCTGCTACCAAGGACTTTTAGCCTGGATAACGTGGTCTCAGGAGGTTCATGCTACTGGCTTCAAATATTTCGTGGGACCAGTCGCAGTGCCTCACACTTGCAATTCCAGCACTTTAGGAGACCGAGGCAGGCGGATCACCTGAGGTCAGGAGTTCAAGATGAGCCTGGTCAACATGGTGAAACCCCGTCTCTACAAAAAATACAAAAATTAGCCAGGCGTGGTGGCACACACATGTAATCCCAGCTACTCAGGAGAGTGAGGCAGGAGAATTGCTTGAACCTAGAAGGTGGAGGTTGCAGTGAGCCAGGATGGCACCACTGCACTCCAGCCTGGGTGACACAGTGAGACTCTGTCTTAAAAAAAAAAAAAGTCATGGGAGAGTGAGAGTGTGCAAAATCTAGTGGAAATAAGGATGATAGATGACATAGAAGTAAATCTGCTACTTAACACAATTATGTAAGCAGATCTCTAGCATTTTGTTCATAACTATAATATAATCTCAGAATTAGAAGATTTCAGGTGTCAGCCTTTGTTCAGAGAAATGGAGTTAACATTGCAGCCCACGTTAAAACAGTTTTCTCTTGGAATTCATGGCGACAGAACTGAATTTTTGCTATTGACTGAAAAACTAAAGTGACTAATTGTGGCTCATAGAAGAAAAATTGTTACTTAGGTAGGATGGAGAACTTAATTGTATTGTAAGCCAGATATCTTTGGTTTGAGATAAAACACAGTGTCTGTTACAAAAACACAGTATTTATGTATTTTTGTGCCTCTTTAAAGGGCAGAATGTGATTCTGCAAACAATACTGTTGAATTGCATCTTCACCTGGGCCCTCAGTACCATTTCTTCAATGGGGCTCTGCACCCGGTAGTCTCTCAAACAGAAAGCGTGTGGGATTTGACCTTTGATAAAAGAAAAACTTTAGGAGATCTCCGGCAGTCAATATTTCAGGTAATACAGCCTTACTTCCTCTTAATTTAGACATCAAGGACCATCTCCAGCTAGACTGTCCATTTCATTCTGTTTAGGATACAACTTTATTTTTCAAAGCTGCTTAGAAAGACCTGACATCTGCCACTTCACGGAGGGATGACCCAGATCTTCTAAGTCTTTTAGGAGGCTTTTCTCCACAGCTCCTACCAGCAGCTTTTCAGGTGGACCATCAGGCTGGTACATTTTATTTGAGGGGAAGAAAGAGTATGAAGTTGTCTCTTTTTTAGAAAATAAATGAAAGCAAATTGCCTTTCAAAGAGAGCGAAAAGATAAAGATGAGCATGTTGTTTAAAACTGAGAACTACTGAACAAGTGAAAGCAACTAACTTTGTACCCTGTAGTGTAGAACAGTATTTATTAATAATACTCTTAAGTGAAGGAAAGTATCTATTAGTCTAGAGTAAAAACAGTGCTGTAGTCTCCAAGTCATTTTCAAGATATGTTTTAATGATGATAATAGTAACAGCAGTGTTCTTTATTTTACTTACACTGCTTTCATATAAATTATATGATTTGGTTCTTTAATCTCATGAAGATACATTAGCCCCATTTGAAGACGAGGCAGTGTGATTTAAAGAGACTCAGTGTCTTGCCTATGGTCCTAAACCTAGTTGATGGAGCTGGGACTCCGTCCCTGGTCTCCTTACTCTTCATCTAGGGTTTTTTCCTCCTAATCACACTCCTGCTCCACACTACTTTCTGATCAAGGAAAAGGGAGATAGAAAATGTTAGCTTTTTGTGTTTTTTCCCAGAAATTAGTTTAATGAATTTTCTGAAAAATCGTATTACTCACCAAAACTATTAGCTTTCTTTCAATTTTCTTCTGCTAAGAAAAGCAAAGCAATTTCCCTTTTGACCTTAGTTGTTGATTTGAAGTTATTTAAACACTAGATCAGTGTCAGGATTTCTAAAATTGTCTAATCTTTCTGAACTTTTTCATTAGAAATTTATTTCTGAGCCAATTCTAGCATTGTTGATACAGGTGGATGTGGGAATCTGAACCTGTCTAGGGGGATATTGTAAATGGAAAGGATCTTACTCACTTTGTAAGTGTGAGGTACACTCCAGTCTGTGCTTTTTGGTGTTTTAAATGTATATCCCTACTAACTATTCTCTTACAGGGAAGTTACTGACAAGAGGCTAGGAAACTTAGTTCACAGCAAACTAATTGCTTGTAAATAAGAAATTTCTTTTTAAGAAAATACCTTATGGTATTGTAGAGAATGACTAGATAGGAATGACTTTTATGGTGATATTATTTTGGTGATCTTGCCACGGCGCTGAGACTCTCAGATCTAGAAACGAAGCCCTGGTAATCTATTAAGTAAACTGGTAATGCACCTTTATAAATTTGCAATGGGAGACATTCCTTTCAAGCAACTAGAAGATGAGTGTGTGCTAGAGTCAGGACTGCATTTCCCTCAACATTACTAATTCCACAAATTAGTCTTGCTCTTTTGAGTAAAAATTCCTAGGCTGGCATGCTCATCAACTTGCTTTCTGAGAAAAGTGCTCTTCATATATATTAAGCAGAATTGTTTAGATGGTTGTTGTGCCCTTCGTGTATGCCAGAATTCTTCACTCAGGAATGGAGGAGATTAGCCATCTTGGGATTTGACTAATTTAACAAGCGATGCCTTCTTTTGAAGTTTGCGGTGTTGGCTGGGAGTGAGAGTATTCATTTGCTTGCTCTTTGTGTCATCTTCTTATGTAAGTTGGCACAGTAACCTGGAAAGGTGATATGTATGTGTCACTTTTCAATGTTCTCTTTTCTTTCATTAATATTCTTCAGCTGTTAGAATTTTGGGAAGGAGACATGGTTCTTAGTGTTGCAAAGCTTGTACCAGCAGGACTTCACATTTACCAGACACTTGGCGGTAAGATAAATATGAAAACATAGCAACTCACTCTTATACATCTGTATTTTTGTCCGGCTCATCTGTGATTTTCTGCTCCTTGTCAGTCCTTCCCCACCTACTACTTGCTTAACTAAGTAGATTATCTTCACACTGTAAGTTTTCCAAAAGAAATAATATATCCGAGTTTTAATGTGTACAGTTTATATAATGTGTGAAATTCTTCTAACATGGAAACATTTTATTTTTTCTCAAATTAAGGCTACCCTACTAAAAATTTCTTGAAAAGCTTTAGAATTTTTTATATTGACACATATTGTTGAGCAACATGGTTTCAAACCATCTGAATCATATTTATATGACTTGATTTTCTGCCCAACTCTCAGCTTCAGATTCTGTAGTAAAACAAGAAATACTTTGGGAGTTTGAAAGCATTTACTTCCTTTAGCAGCAAAACAATGAAAATTAACAGTAGTGGCAGTAACATCTAATTTGGACCAAAATCTGTAATAGGTGTTTTATGTTAATTATCTCACTTGATTCTCATAAAATTCTTTTATCCCCATTTCATAAATGAAAAAACTGAGCTGAGAGACTTGAAGCACACAAAGACATACAGCTTGTGTTATGGACGTATCAGTGGAGCTGGGACCATTCCATGCCTAAGCCTAACTCCTGTTTCCAATGTCATGTGCCTTAAGTACACTTGACCTTTGGATTATCTCTTTTGTCCTGCCACCATGCTCACAAAGCTTTTGTAACAACATTTTAAAGAAAAATTACGAAATGAGATGTCAATAGAATAAAAATAATTACTACTTTTTAAATTTTCCTTAGTGAAAATACTTTTTCAAAGAAATATTTGTCTCAGCTCTTTCTTTAGCTCAGTCATTTCTGATGGTCGTGATGAATGGTCTCACTGGTGATCTCTTTCTAGGGGATGAACTGACACTGTGTGAAACTGAAATTGCTGATGGAGAAGATATCTTTGTGTGGAATGGGGTGGAGGTAAAAAAAAATGCTGAAGAAATATTCGTGATAATTTTGGATGTTTTAAAAGTCGTAATGGCTGGGCATGGTGGCTCATGCCTGTAATCCCAGTACTTTGGGAGGGCGAGGCAGGCAGATCACCTGAGGTCAGGAATTCAAGACCAGCCTGGCCAACATGGTGAAACCCCATCTCTACTAAAAATACAAAAATTGGCCGGGCATGGTGGTGTATGCCTGTAGTCCCAGTGACTTGGGAGGCTGAGGCAGGAGAATCGCTTGAACCTGGAAAGTGGAGGTTGCAGTGAGCTGAGATTATACCACTGGACTCCAGCCTGGGTGACAGGGCAAGACTCCATCTCAAAAAAAAAGTCATTGTAATGAAATTTTATTCAGCCTATGTGAGGGCAATTAGATATTAGAAAACTACTGAAATGCTTGATAAATGTTAGACAATCAGTGCTAGTTGTACGTCAAGGAGACATTTCTTGAGTGCCTCCGTTATACCAGGTTGTGTGTCAGATGCTAGGTCAAAGGCCAGTCAGTTGATCTGTGTCCTTTTAGGCCCTCATTGTGTGAAGAACTGCACCATATGTGCTGGAGTAGGGGTCTGTGCATAGTGCCTGTGGGAATTTAGAAGAGTGAGGATCTATACTGAGTTGGGGAGTCGTTGGGGTGGTTTGGAGGTGGAGAGTGAATTTTCTATCTCTAGAGGGTGGCCAGGAGCACTTCAGCCACTCTGTGAACTGACCTTGGCCAATCTGGCTTCATCACCACCCGTGATAACTCATAAATCTCTATCTCCAGTCTATCGTAGATTTCTTCTAAAAAAATAAAAGGTAGATAAGAAAGTTTCAAAAGAAAGATCTGAAGTTGTTCCTTTGATGCTTAACAGACATTTGTGAAAATTTTATTTCACTTGGAAAAAATGAGAGTTGTTCTCTAAGAGTAATCTTTTACCATGTTATATTGACAATGTTGGCAAGTATCAACTGTACTAATGGTTTTCTTGATATGATTGCAGGTTGGTGGAGTCCACATTCAAACTGGTATTGACTGCGAACCTCTGCTTTTAAATGTTCTTCATCTGGACACAAGCAGTGAAGGAGAAAAGTGTTGCCAGGTGATAGAATCTCCACATGTCTTTCCATCTAATGCAGAAGTGGGCACTGTCCTCACAGCCTTAGCAATCCCAGCAGGTGTCATCTTCATCAACAGTGCTGGATGCCCAGGTGGGGAGGGTTGGATGGCCATCTCCAAGGAAGACATGAGGAAGACGTTCAGGGAGCAAGGGCTCGGAAATGGAAGCTCAGTTTTAATTCAGGATTCTCATGATGATAACAGGTAACTCGCTAACAGGAGAAAAAGGATTTCTAGAAGTCATTTTAATTACAGTACCACCCAGCAGAACTCTAAAGCTTTATTTTAGTGACAAGGGTTGAATGTTTCTTTATTTCTAGACATTATGTTCTAAATATTGTATACACGAATGTTGTAGGTTATGTAACTTAGAGAAAAAAATGATGTTTTGTAAGGGACTTTTGGTAAATGTGGTGAGAAAATAATATAAGTATCCCTGATTTTCTAGACTATATAGAGTATCAATTAGTTGGCTATAATGCAAGTTATCAGGTGAATTCTGATTAGGGCTGGTTATAAAACCGAAGGAACATTCTCGCAGAGAAAATTCCTGAAAATCTTCCTGAAGAAGGTATAAACATTATGGCTAAATTGTTTCTGGATATTTTGTTTCAGGAGACCCATAAGTTGACTCATGGTTTCCTTATAATCCCTTCTGTGACTCTTGAGAGCCCAGTTGCCCAAATAGAGCAGTTACCTGGCGAATTACCCCTATGAATCCTGCGGTCACATTTAAAGCTACATCTGTCTTTTTGTCATCTGTGTCTGTGATAGTACTTTGCTGTAGTCAATGTGTCATACACTGTAGCTGCAATATTTCCATATATTGAAGATTTCAAGTTCCCTGTTTTCTCAGTGCTACAAATTTACTTAGATTGCAGGACTTCTGCATCATTATTTATAGTGGCTTTGACGCAGAGCAGCAGAGCACTTATTTCATAGTACACTTACCACTGTTACTCTTTTGGACAGGGGTTTCTCAGACATTGTCCACCTTGTTTATAAGAACTGTATTTCCTTTATAAAAGGCAGTATACATTTATTGGGACTGGGGAAATCCCTCTTCTCACCATGCACTGTTAATTACTGTTAGCATTTGGGTGCCTTTCTTTTTAAACCTAATAATGATTATTTTGTAGATGTATCTTGCTTTCCATCCCCTCTGCCCAACCTTGAGATTTGTAGACTCTTTATAAACTGCCTTGGATGGATACATAGTAATCTATGTAGTTTGCCTAGCTGTGCTCCTAGGCAAGTCAGTAGGATGTAATGGGACCTTGGGCAAGGTATTTCGTCTTTCTCTGCTCAGTCTTCTTGTCTGTAAAATGGGGATAATAACTAGTGCCAGCTTCATAGAGTTGAGAAGATTGAAAGAGTTAAGTGCTTACAAAGTACACACAGTAAGTGCTAAATGTTTTAGTTAATGCAGTCATTGTCATGATTATCATACAGTTTTTCACTATTTTAAGGTAGTCTTCACGGAACATCTTGTGCTTCAAACTTTGTATTTGGGATTGCTAGCTTAAGGTGGGAGCTCAGAATGGAATAACTGCAATAAAGAGTAGAATTATGTTTCAGAGCTCTGATGCACATTCCCAAAGAGGACTTCTGCAAGCCCATTAGTGCTTCTGTGTGAATTGGAAAGAAGGCACCTCTTCAGGACCCTTTACTACTATCTGTAGGAAAATGTTAGAACAAGATACTCTACTGCCGACTGCTTTTATAAAACAAAACTCTCAAAAATTCAGTATACAATGTATATGCCATGTGTGACACTCCTTAGACGTGGCCCTTTTGTGCAGTGTCAGTCTACAGACTACACATGGCTGCCCTGTTGTTAAATGAAATCTAGATCAGGTAGGGTAGGCTCCTGGCCTAGGCGCTCTTTTAAAGCTCCCCTAGTGATTGCAGGGTGCAGGCAGAAGTGAGCAACTGATTGTTTACTTACGGAAGTTCTCTGTGGAAAAATGTGGCAACAAATTATGTGGGAAAATCAAAGAATATTTGGAGTCATGAATATAGACTCTGTAGACTACTGCCTAACATTACCCTGCAAAGATAGCCCACTTATCATAGAAACGACTCAGTAGAACTAGTCACCTCTAATTAGTCACATTAAGTGACACATGCAGAGCTTTGGAAGTGATGCCTAAGGAAAGGTATTAATTTCTGATCTCTTCTTTTTACCTACAGCTTGTTGACCAAGGAAGAGAAATGGGTCACTAGTATAAATGAGATTGACTGGCTCCATGTTAAAAATTTATGCCAGGTAGACTCTGAAGAGAAGCAGGTTAAAATATCAGCAACTGTTAACACAGTGAGTAGAATATAATTAAAGGTTGGCTGATAGATTTTCAGTTAACAGAATTTTATTTAGAAAACAATACCTTAATCTTTCAGAACAGTTGTCTCAAGAGACTTCAAATCTTAGGAAGTTAGCTTTTTATTTAACATTTGATTATTGCTTGTTTACCTATGTTAGTTGGCTCTTAGCATATTTCAAGAAAATACGTGCCTTTTAAAGTTTCCTCCAAAGCCTAGAATTAGAATGTGGGAGTTACTTATTTAGTTAGTTCATGGAATTCTCTGGCTTCCTTGAAAATGCTATTTTCAAGGGTCTTTTCTGTATTTTTTTTTAAACCAAGTATACATGTGTTTTGGTTTTGTGCTGTGGACTTCTGTTTTTTAAATTTATCTTAAATGGTTTTACATTATACTCTGTTTTTCTATAAAGCCAGGTGTTCTTAAAAGGAACTCTTCTAGTTCTCCATTTGAAGACTAGTTTCCTTAAACATCATCTCAGGAAATACCTTTTTATATTTATGTAGTCTCAATTCATTATGGGTTTTTTTTCTATAACAAGTTGAAACTTACTAGAATGTTGTTTTCTTTTATATAAATATTATAATTTCTTAAAGTGTGTTAATATTTATACACTAAGATGCATACACTAAAGTTCGGAAGATCTACTACCTTGACCCTAAGTGAGAGACTTTGGTGAAGTCCTTTATGACTCATTCTGTTTCTTCTTTCCACAGTGTGGGGTACTGTGGGAGGATAGATTGTCTGACATCAGTTTTACTCCTAAATTTCCAAGATTTTATATCCTAGAGAAAATTCGGTTAAACCAAAAAAGGGAAAGAATCTAAAATAAAGTCATTTAAACAGCAATTTTAAATAGTGCTCTTGGGCTGATAGTATACATTTTTATTTATGCTTACTGGCCCACATTCATCATTCCTGACACAGAGAAATGTGATTGCCCTGAGTTTATTTTGTTTGCTTTCATGAGAAAAGTTAGTGGTTTGTCAGCTTATTGCCTTTCAGCTACAATTGTTTCTTTAGTTTTCTGTAGGTGTCCTTTCTGTTCCAGTTAACATCAATTTGGTAAAAACTTAACTATGAAGATCTAAGTTTTTGCTTTTGATCTTATAAAAGAATTTCAGGGATGGAAAAATTTTAAGTAGGCAAAAACTACTAAATGTCAGGTAATTAATATCTCAAATAATTTGTTTATGCACACAGTGACAATCCTCATTTTCATCTCCTCCCGTTTTTTACAACTTAGTCATTATTTTATTTATCTATTTTAGATGGTGTTTGATATTCGAATTAAAGCCATAAAGGAATTAAAATTAATGAAGGAACTAGGTAATCATTTACATTTGCTTTTTGGTTCTTTAATTTTGGTCTTGAAGAAAATATAGGAGAATACAAAAAATAATTTAGGGAAAACTCATATACCTACCACCCAAAATGGACAAATGTTAACTTTTTGTCATATGTTTGTTTTTGTTTGAAACATTATAAATGAAGTTAAAGTCCCCTATGTTCTCCTCCTCAGACCTATTCTTTCTCTCCTTCCCCAAATACAATGAGTATATCTGATGTGGATATGTATCTAGACCATGTATTCATGTGAACTGTTCTGAATGTACATTCTGCAAACTCACTGTTCACTTACCATTAGGCTTTCTGTGACAACTTTATGAAGATATAATCTACATACCATAAAATTCACTCAGTTTAAGTGTATAATTCAGTAATCATCAGTAAATGTGTAGAGTTCTGTAACCATCACCACAATCCAGTTTCAGAATACTTCCATTACTCCAAAAAGATCCCTGTACCCATTTGTAGTCGAAGCCCCTGGCAACCACTAATCTACTTTCTGTCTCTATAGACTTTATTTTCTTAATATTTAATATAATTGGGATCATAAAACATACAGTCTTTTGTGTCTGGCTTCTTTCACGTAGCATATCATTTTTGAGGTTCATCCATGATTTCGCATGTATCAATAGCTTGTTCCTTTGTATTGCGGACTAGTCTAGTATTCCATTATATGGATAGTATCACATTTTGTTTATCCTGGACAAACATGAGTTGATAGACATTTGGATTATTTCTACTTTTGTACTTTTATGAATAATGCCACTATAAACTTTTACACATAAGTCTTGATGTGGAGATATGTTTTCATTTCTCTTGGGTAGATATACAGGACTGGAATTGCTGGGTCATATGCAAATTTGTGTTTAACTTTATAAGAAACCACCATACTATTTTCCAAAGTGACTGAACCATTTATATTCCCACTAGCAATGTGTCAGGGTTGCAGTTTCTACATGTCCTTGTCAATCTGTGATTAATTGTGATTATCTTTTTTTTTTTTTTTGGAGACAGAGTCTCACTGTGTCAGCCAGGCTGGAGTGCAATGGCACAATCTCAGCTCACTGTAACCTCCGTCTCCCAGGCTCAAGCAATTCTCCTGTCTCAGCCTCCCAAGTAGCTGGGATTACAGGTGTGTGTTACCACGCCCGGCTAATTTTTGTATTTTTAGTAGAGACAGGGTTTCACCATGTTGGCCAGGCTGGTCTCAAATTCCTGACCTCAGGTAATCCGCTCGCCTTGACCTCCCAAAGTGCTGGGATTACAGGCATGAGATACCGAGCCCAGCCATCTTTTTTTTTTTTTTAAGAATCAGCTGTTACTGGTTTGGTTTTGACTTTTTTTTTTTTAAACATGTTTTGAGCACAGCTTTTATTATTATTTTTTCCATAGGTTATTGGATACAGGTGGTATTTGGTTACATGAATACATTCTTTAGTGGTGCTTTGTGAGATTTTGGTGCACCAATCACCCGAGCAGTATACACTACACCCTATTCATAGTCTTTTATCCCTCGTCCTCCTCCTACCCTTCCCCCACAAGTCCCCAAAGTCCACTGTATCATTCTTATGCCTTTGTGTCTTCATAGCTTAGCTCCCACATATCAGTGAGAACGTACGGTGTTTGGTTTTCCATTCCTGAGTTACTTCACGTATAATAATAGTCTCCAATCTCATCCAGGTTGCAGCAAATGCCATTAATTTATTCCTTTTTATGACTGAGGAGTATTCCATCATATATATACACCTATATGTACACACATATACCTATATATATGTGTGTATATACCACACACACAGTTTCTTTATCCACTCATTGACGGGCATTTGGGTTGGTTCCACGATTTTGCAGTTGCAAACTGTGCTGCTATAAACATGCATGTGCAAGTATCTTTTTCGTATAATGACTTCTTTTCTTCTGGGTAGATACCAACTAGTGGGATTGCTGGATCAAATGGTAGCTCTACTTTTAGTTCTTAAGGAATCTCCACACTGTGTTCCATAGTGGCTGTACTAGTTTACATTCCCACCAGGAGTATAGAAGTGTTCCCTAATCACCATATCCACACCAACATGGCCATTCTACTGAATGTGAATTAGTATCTTAATGCATGTAAATTTAGTAAGAACTCAAAGTCATATAAAGAAATTCATTGCCCTTTTACCTACCAGCAACAACAACAACAAAATTGACATCAAAATTAAGAAAACATTTATAATAGCATAAAATATTATGGAATACTTAGACATAAATGAACAAAATATGTACAAGACCTGTACACTGAAAACTAGGAAATATTGCTGTGAGATATTTAAGAAGACCTGAATAAATAAAACAATATACCACATTCACGAATCGGACAACACGATATTCTTTTTTTTTTTTTTTTAATTTGAGACAGAGTCTTGCTCTGTCCCCAAGGCTGGAGTACAAGGGGGCAATCTTGGCTCACTGCAATCTCTGTCTCCTGGGTTCAAACGATTCTCCTGCCTCAGCCCCGTGAATATCTGGGTTATGGGCACCTGCCACCATGCCTAGCTAACTTATTTATTTATTTATTTATTTATTTATTTATTTATTTATTTTTGAGACGGAGTCTCACTCTGTTGCCTAGGCTAGAGTACAGTGGTGCGATCTCAGCTCACTGCAACCTCCGCCTCCCAGGTTCCCGCCATTCTCCTCCCTCAGCCTCCCGAGTACCTGGGACTACAGGTGCCTGCCACCACACCCGGCTAATTTTTTGTATTGTTAGTGGAGACAGGGTTTCACCGTGTTAGCCAGGATAGTCTCTATCTCCTGATCTCATAATCCGCCTGCTTCGGCCTTCCAAAGTGCTGGGTTTACAGGTGTGAGCCACCGCACCTGGCCAGATGATATAATATTCTTAAGAGGATAATTCTTCCCAAATTGATTTGTAGATTTAATATATTCTCACTCAGAATCTTAACATTTTTTAAAGAAATTGACAAGCTGACTCTACAATTTTTATGGAAATGCAAAGAACTTAAAATAGCTGTAACACGTTTGAAAACAAGAGAACAAAGTTGAAAGAATTACAGTATCTGATTTCAAGGCTCACTCTAGACAGTGTATATTGGCATACAGGTAGACATGTAGAGAGGAGGTCAGCAAACTATGGCCTACAACCTGTTTTTGTTCAGCCCGTGGGCAAAGAATAGTTTTCACACTAGTAAAGGGCTTTTTAAAGAAGAAGAATGTGCAACAGAGATCACATGTGACCCATGAAGCCTAAAATATTTACAGTGAAACTTAAATAGAGAATCTAGAAATAGGTGCATAGTCAGTTGACTTTTAACAAAGGTACCAAGGTATTTTCATGCAAAGAGATAGTATTTTTTCAAGCAGAGAGATAGTATTTTTTCAACAAATAGTGCTGGGCCATTTGGATATTTGTATATGCAGAAATGAACCTCAAGCTTTACTTCGCCTGATACAAAAATTAAATGGATCATACAACTGAAAGTTAAAACCTAAAACTATAAAATTTCTGGGAGAAAACATATGAGGAAATCTTTGTTACTTTATCATAAGGAAAGGTTTTTGTATTCTTAAAGATAGGACTCAAAAAGCACAAACCATGGAAGAAAAGCCTAATTAATTTACATTAAAATTTAAAATTTGTACTCTTCAAAAGGCATTTGAAAAGGCGAGCCATAAACTGGGAGAAAATATTTGTGAAACACATATTTGATGATCAGCTTACATTCAGAATATTAAAAAAAAAAACAAAAAACTTGTAACCTAACCCAGGTTTAGAAGCTTGAACAGACACTTTACAAAGGAAGACCTATCTATGAATGACCAGTAAATACAGGGAAAAAAATGCTCAGAATCATTAGCCATCAAATTAAAACCATAATGACACCCTACTGTGCACCCTGCAGAATAAATAAAACTTAAAATGTTAAGTCAACCACGTGTTAGCAAGGATGTAGAGCAACTGGAACTCCCATATGTTGCTGGTGGGAGGATAAAATGGGTATGGCCGCCGGGCGCGGTGGCTCAAGCCTGTAATCCCAGCACTTTGGGAGGCTGAGACGGGCGGATCACAAGGTCAGGAGATCGAGACCATCCTGGCTAACACGGTGAAACCCCATCTCTACTAAAAAATACAAAAAACTAGCTGGGCGAGGTGGCGGGCGCCTGTGGTCCCAGCTACTCCGGAGGCTGAGGCAGGAGAATGGCGTAAACCCGGGAGGCGGAGCTTGCAGTGAGCTGAGATCCGGCCACTGCACTCCAGCCTGGGCGACAGAGCCAGACTCAGTCTCAAAAAAAAAAAAATGGGTATGGCCACTTTGGAAAAGTTAGCTTATTTCTTATAAATTTAAACATCCACTTACCAATTCTACATCTAGGTATTTAGTGAATAAGAGTTAAAACGTATATCCTCATAAAGACATAAATGTTCCTAGCCCCAAACTGGAAGCAATCCTAATGCCCATGAGCAGGTAAAGGGATGGACAAATGATGGTGTATTTAAGCAATGGGATACTGTTCATCACTGAAGAGCAAGGCAGTGCTAGTTCCACCACATGCAACGCATGGATGAATCTCAAAGTCATTATGCCAAGAGAAAGAAAGTAGATGCAAAAGAGTACGTATTGTGTGGTTCCATACATAAGACACTTTAGACAAATAAAATCTGAGCTGTAATTACAGAAGGCAGATCAGGATTGGGAGAGAGGAAGAGGGATGGGCTGCAAATTGGCACAGGGAGTTTTAAGGGGGATGATGCAAATTATACCTCAGTTTGCTGATGGTTACCAGATGTTTATGTACTTTTCAAACTATTAACTGTACGCTTAAAACATGTATTTTATTATAAGAAAATTATAACTCAGTAAAGTCCATTATTAAAAGTCATTGGTTTATTAAAATGCATAGTTCACTGTCATCCCCTGTAACTTGTCTCCCTTCTTCCACTCTTGCCCCCCTCCAAACCATTTGATCATGGTCAATACATGTGAATTAGATCCTGTCACTCCTCCGCACAAAGCCCTTTAGTGCTTTCCATTGCACTTAAGTTAATTCCTTAACCTAGCCTACAAGAACCTGCACAATTTGACCCCTGCTTAACTGTAACTTTGTTGTGATCTGCTTTTATACATACTCACAACTCACTTACCATGCTGACTTTTCTGCGTTTCTCAGTGCACAAGCTCTCTTTGACCCCCAAAACTTCTTAGTGCTCAGTCTCTCTTTCAACTCTGTTCCCTTTGCTGTTAACTTCAGCTGTTTATTTGGTCTCGTCTGAAATGTTCCTTCTCCTTCCATCCCTGACCACACAATCCCAGTTGATTTTGCTAATGTACTCTCCTAACACCCTGTACTTTACCTTCATAGCATTTATTACTGTACCTGCCCTTTTATTTCTGTTATTAACATCCACCTCCCCCATTAGACAAGGTTGTGTGAGGGCTGAGTTTACACTGCTTTGCTTACCATTGTATTTCCAGTTTCTAGTACAGTGCCTGGCACATAGACAATACACAGTAAGTACCTGTTCGGTGAAAACCAACAGATTTTAAAGAGACGGTATTTTAAAAGCACTTTTTAAGTTGGGGAACTCTAAGTAAATTGTTTCCGTTGACAGGAGGTTTATGTGAGAATTGTATGCTAGCCTCATATTACTGTAATACAAAATATTGAACTCAGGAATCTCAGAAAGAGATTCTGCTGTGGTCTAATAAAGTTAAAACTTCTAAGGTTCATACTATTGTTGTCTCTTCAGAACACTCAACCTTCCCCCACCCCTCCAATTTACATCCTACTTTTTAAGAATTTTGTTTGAACTGAAAACTTGGTTTTCCCCTTCCAAGCACCAGGGGATCTTCTAAAGCAAGAATCTGTGTCCTCAAACATAGTGCATGCTGGCCCATTTAATAAGCATAAAATCACCCAACATATTTTAAATATAGGCAGTCCGCTTGTACTGTTCTGATATGCAGAAATTTCATTACTATTGTTTAGTTATATAACATCAGTCCCCCAGCAAGATGGTTAAAATTTCAGCAACCATGGTATATGGTATATTAACTGTAACTGAATAAAGTACACACTTGACTGCCAGCTCTTCAGGGCACAATTCATCACATAAATAACACATGTGCACCATAAGCAGTAACCGGTCACTTCTTTCAAGTCTGCTAGTGGTTTGTCGCTGCGTGTACACTTCACTTCACTTCCCTACACAGACAGCAAAGCATGTGGTTGTGTTGCCTCCCTTTATCCCAGTGCTAAACCCACCATGACATTTTACAAGAATACATAATCAAAAGAGGGAATTGGCCAACAGAGAAGAAAGTACACAAAGAAACAAAAGTATATGGAGTTATAGAAGCAGTGGCAACTTGTGGGAATGTTGACCCTGCTGTCACTCAAGCAACTCTGGATATTGGAAGCTGATCCAAACTTAGAAAGGAGTATGACAGTTTGCTACAGGACAGGAAAGATGTCACTACATATTATAAGCTATACAATGAGAAGAAACCAAGCCCTGTTTAAACTACTCTTCATATGTAATTTACAAAGAAAACATTTTAATTCTCAAAAATTCTAGTATTTTAAATGATAGTATAAATATTGGTTTTACTGTTTTTTCCTTTCCTAATGCATGTATAATATTAATAATGAAGAGGGTTTTAAATGTTACAACAAAAATTTTTAAGTGTCATGGAACAATTGTAATTTTTCCATTGATTAAGATTGTTTTGCACAGTTTCACCTGGTACTGTTAGTCTTGCACTACTGCGTAAAATAAAGGCTGACTGTACTTATTTTGGGGGTTTTTCTTTGGTTGTTGGGGGGTTTTTGGTTTGTTTTTGTTTTTAGCTTTCTGTAGTTTTCTGCTAATTAACACAATAGAGCATCTCTCTTTTGTTTTCTGTATTTGATGCTGTAACCAACTTCCTTTTATTTTGATAATATGAAGGTTATTAATTCCTAGCTCTCTAAGAAAAATAATATACTAAGAAAAATAATATTCCTTTTATTTATAGCTGACAACAGCTGTTTGAGACCTATTGATAGAAATGGGAAGCTTCTTTGTCCAGGTAAGTCTTTTTGATAACTTTCAAAAGGTGGCTTATACTCATCTTTCTTTCTTGATACCTTAAGTAGTGGCCTCCAATACCTAATATTTAAAAATTACCTGTTGGAAACTGATTTATAGGACATATTTTCATCCAGGTATCTTACCCTTGTATTACAGAAAATCTTAACCAGAAACAAACACTTCTGTTTTCTAAATGAAACACTGTTCTTTCTGACTATCTGATTCTCATTTTAGTCGTGGGTTTGATCTAGTTATATTTTTTCCAACTTTATTTTCAAAGTTTTTCCATTTGCTTTGCTAATTTTATTGTGATACCAATTATGAAATAAAATCTTCAGTTCTCATCTCTATCAGCTCTTACCTTACATTTAATTTAGTCATGGATGAGCCTAATTATTGATGGTAATAACAATCTCAACTTTAAACTTCGAAGAAGCTGGTTCTTCATTTATGGATTGATTTGGATTATCTGGCTTTTAATCCATATAAACAACAGCTCTTTGAGCAAGTCATTTTTATTAAGTAGGAAACTAGACATTCATAGCTTCCTTTTAGCATTGTTATGTAGAAAACAGGAACAAAATATCCTAGAGTATGGAAATTGAAAATCAAACCTGATCATAGTGCATGTAATCCTTTTGCCTGAAGTGCAATTCGTTTTTCTTCTTTCTTGATATTCTTGATTTTCAGAGAAATACTGATTTGAATATTTTATTTTTCTTAGAGAGCTAGGAATTAATAACCTTCATCATGTTATCAAAATTTTTTTAAGTGCCGGACAGCTATACTTTGAAAGAAGCAGAATTGAAAATGGGAAGTTCATTGGGACTATGTCTTGGAAAAGCACCAAGTTCCTGTCAGGTAAAATAAGGTCACTTGTTTCAAAACAAAATCAACCCTTCCATAACCAGAATTATAACTAGTACCTTAACTACTCCAGTAATACTGTTTTTCTCTAAAAGTTTCTTTTCTTAAATGATACATTTTATTTTAGGATTACATCCTTATAGTTCTAGATGTTTAAATATAAAATATTACCCCAAAGCATATTTATGTTTCTTTTTCTATGAAGATTTTGTGGTTAAAAGGAATCTTTAATGTTGAGTGGCCACCACTTTCAACCATTATATTTCCTAAGTTCTAAGATACACCTTCTTTTTCCCACGTTTTAACATCTGTGAGATTAGATTGCATCTTACAGTCAGGGGCGTTCTGCAGTTATAGCTAGCACTGGTACAGAAAATAGTAAGTATAACAGTCAGTAGCGTTTTAGGTTTAATGAAACACAGTTTATTAATTTTGGACTTAATTACTCTCTGCACTAATATAATAGTCTGAGAGCAGCCTCCCTTTCCCCTTGTCTTTATCAGTGTCCGTTTTCAGTATAAAACACCATCAGGTTTGACCTTTGCCAGAAGCCATTTGTAAGAAGCTAATCAGCTTATTACAGTGGAGAAATCATAAGGATATTCTTATTGTAAATACCCTGTAGCAGGGTAATCTGGACTCAAGTCAGGTTGTCTGTGGTTCCCAAATTCACTTCATTACTTTCCCAACCACTTCCCCCTTAATTTGCTTTCCCCTGAACTCTAGCAAATAGTAGTGCATGACAAGCTGATAGGAGGGAAAACTGACAAGTGAGGCTGAGTTAGAAAGGAAAAGCAGGGCTATAAGGAACGGAATAAGAGATCAGATTTGTATTTTTCCTTTGGAGTCTTGAGAATTGTAATATTTGAATCGCTTGGCAGAAAATAAAATCATAACCAAGTGACTCAGAAAAAGCTTATTAATACTAATTGTGTATAGTAATTACAAATTCCTTTTGGGAGTGATCGAGACAGAGATGGAGATCATAGTAGAAGACATAGTATATGTTGGCTGGGCATGGTGGCTCACATCTGTAACCCCAACCCTTTAGGAGGCTGAGGCGGGTAGATCACCTGAAGTCAGGAGTTCAAGACCAGCCTGGCCAACATGGTGAAACCCTGCCTCTACTAAAAATATAAAAAATTAGCCAGGCCTAGTGGCACGCACCTGGAATCCCAGCTACATGGGTGGCTGAGGCAGGAGAATCACTTGAACTTGGGAGGCAGAGGTTGCAGTGAGCCAAGATCACTCCACTGCACTCCAGCCTGAGCCACAAGAGCAAAACTCCATCTCAAAAAAAAAAAGAAAGAAAAATAAGTAGTGTATGTGAGAGACATTTATTAGGAGTAAAAAACATTGATGGTGAAGCAAGTTTATACTTCTGGGTAGGCAAAATTATTGCTTAAATTGTAACATTAAGTTACTAATCATAGTCATATTTTCATATAAATTGGGATTTTTTGTTAAAGTTTCATGGGCCCTTGGCTTTACATTTTTGAAAGTAAATAATACGTTTATTGGATTTTTAAGTTCAGATTAAATTGCATTTACACGTCTGTCTTGATGTTAGTTGTTCCTGTTTTTTGCAATGGGGAGTGACATTCAACCTGGGACAGAAATGGAAATTATAGTAGAAGAAACAATATCTGTGAGAGATGTAAGTAATTTTACCCTTTGTTTTCAGAGGCTGTGTGTGTTTGTATGTTTGCTGTGAGAAACAGTGGTATCCTGTGTTAAGATCTGGAGGTCCTAAACTAGGCCTAATATAATATACTTCAGAGAATTATATGTACTCACTAGAGGAATTATTTTATTTTGGGAGCTTGAAAATTGGTGAACCAACTGGATTTTTTTTTTTTTTAGACAGAGTCTGAACTCTGTCACCCCAGGCTGGAGTACAGTGGCATGATCTCAGCTCACTGCAACCTCTGCCTCCCGGGTTCAAGCGATTCTGCTGCCTCAGCCTCCTGAGTAGCTGGGATTACAGTTACCTGCTACCACACCTGACTAATTTTTGTATTTTTAGCAGAGATGGGGTTTTCCATGTTGACCAGGCTGGTCTCAAACTCCTGACCTCAAGTGATCCACCCGCCTCGGCCTCCCAAAGTGCTGGGATTACAGGCGTGAGCCACTCCATTCGGCCTCTACTGGAAATTTTAAATGATTACAATTTTTTTTCTTTTTATCAATAATACTTTTTTATTAACAGAAATGTTGAATATGCAGGAATTGATTAAAAGAAAAAAATGAAAACCTCTCATTATCCTTTATGCTACCAATATTAACATGTTGGCATATATTTTCTAGTATTTATATACACACACAGTGGTATGAATGTTTGTATATATGTGTGTATGTGATAAAGTGAATAATTATATTGCTGTTATTGAGAACTTAGACCTTTAGTATTGGAAAACAGAGAGACAAATAAAATCAATGTGGTTTAAAAAAAAAACCTGTTCTCCTGAATTTGAAATAGAAAAGTCTGAATGAACTTCATGTATTTTTTCTTAAAAAAATTTTTTTCCAGCTCTGTCCATTGATGCAAGTTAGAAAGAGTGACCAGCCTGGTAGCAGCAGAGTACCCCTAGCGCCCAGATTATGGCTGCCAAATACCATTTTCTACGAACAGGAACCAGGGCATCTTAGAATAATGGCTGGTTATGTATCTAGGTCAGGAAATGTCTAAGATGAGCCTGAAACATCTTACCATCACAGAAAGCAGTGAAGCCGCTAACAAAGACTATTGGAATTATCAAAGAGATTGAGGAGCTCACTAGTCAAAGATGAGACAATTTGAACGTCAGTGAGAAAAATAACAAAAATTAATTGAAACAAGTACATAAAATCTGTAAATCTGTGAGTTCATAATGATCCTATACAAAAATATGCACTGTTACCTATAATGGATGCTAGGCAACCATAAAGGTAAAAAATAAAGCATTTTTTTTTTTTTCCTGTTTTTCCCTTGCAAACTATATCCCAGGGTAGCTAAGCAGATAATAAGTTTTATTTATAAACATATTCCAACTAATAAATGAAGAAGGCATTTTAGAATTTTACATTTTTTCAACTCCTAATAAATTAATGAACCTAGGCAATGATCCTCAAAGATTGCTAACCCAAAAAAGAGCAACACTCAGGCAACATAGAAATTCAGAACAAATTGGGCCGGGCGCGGTGGCTCAAGCCTGTAATCCCAGCACTTTGGGAGGCCGAGACGGGCGGATCACGAGGTCAGGAGATCGAGACCATCCTGGCTAACACAGTGAAACCCCGTCTCTACTAAAAATACAAAAAATTTAGCCGGGCGAGGTGGCAGGCGCCTGTAGTCCCAGCTAATCGGGAGGCTGAGGCAGGAGAATGGTGTTGAACCCGGGAGGCGGAGCTTGCAGTGAGCTGAGATCCGGCCACTGCACTCCAGCCTGGGTGACAGAGCGAGACTCCGTCCCAAAAAAAAAAAAAAAAAAAAAAAAAAAAAACAGAAATTCAGAACAATACCCCATGCCCTTATTGCAAAAAAACCAAACAACTGGACCTGAGTCTGAATAAGCCTCTAGGTCTAACTACCAGTTTATAGGAAATACAGGAGGCATAGGAGCAGGTTAAATTCATCACAGGTCTGCAATTAGCCGAATGTAGATCAGAAAACTCTTCTACAACAGATAAATTGCAGGAGATGAGGACAACCTATAGGTCAAAAGAGGCTTAAAAGACATAGCAACCAGTTGCAATGTATGGACTTTATTGGGACCCTAATTCAAGCCAAAGGAACTTTAGTAATAATTTAACAGAAAGTAGAGAAATTTGAACATTAGTTGGATATTTGTTGATATTAAAGAATTCTTAATTTTTTAGCTGTCATAATCATTGTAGGTTTTTAAAAATCTTTGTCTTTTAGAGATGCATAATAAATATTTACAAATGAAATTATATATCTGGCATTTGCTTCAAAAAAATCTGAGGCAAGGGCAGGGGAAGTGAGTGGGTTACTGACACATAAAACTGGCCATGGCAATACAAGCTAAGCATCCCTGATCCCAAAATTCAAAATGCTCCACAATCTGAAACTATTTTTTAAAAAATTAAATTGACACATATTTATGAGACACATTTTAATATTCTGGTACATATGTATGTTGTATAATGATTAAATCAGGGTATTTAGCATACTCATTACCTCATGCATTTAGCATTTCTTGCTGGTGAGAACATTCAAGAGCTTTTCTAACTATTTTTTAATATACAATCCTTACTATTAACCATCATCACCCTACCGTGCAATAGAACAGTAGAGCTTATTCCTCCTATTAGATTGTAACTTTGTACCTGTTGACCACCCTCTCGCATCCTCCCCTTACATCTCCCCCTCAGTCACTAGTAACTACTGTTTTACTTTCTGCTTCTATAATGTCAACTCTTTTTTTTTTTTAGGATTCCACATATGAATGAGGTCATATTACGGATAGGCCTTTCTGTGCCTGGCTTCTTTCACTTAACGTGATGTCTTCTAGGTTCATCCATGTTGTCACAAATAACAGGATTTTATTCTTTTTTATGGCTGAATAGTACTCTATTAGTTTGTGTATATATACCACATTTTCCTTACCTATTCATCCATTGTTGGATGCTTAGGTTGATTCAGTATCTTGGCAATTGTAAATAATGCTCCAGTAAACATGGCAGTGCAGATATCTCTCTGACATACTGATTTCATACCCTTTGGATACATACCCAGTAGTGGGATTGGTGAATCACATGATAGTTCTATGTTTAATTTTGTGAGGAACCTCCGTACTGTTTTCTATAATGGCCGTACTAATTTACAGTCTCACCAACAGTGCATAAATGTTCCCTTTTCACCACATTCTTGTAAATACATATTTTCTTTTTTTTTTTTTGATAGTAGCCATTCTAACTGGAACGAGATGGTACCTCATTGTGGTTTTGATTTACATTTCCTTTATGATTAGTGATGTTGAGCATTTTTTGCATGTGTACCTGTTGGCCATTTGTGTGTCTTTTGAGAAATGTTTACTATTAGTCTTTTGCCAATTTTTAAATTAGAATTTTTTTTTTCTGTTTAATTGTTTAAGTTCCTTATATAATATATTCTGGATATTAACTCTTTGCTAGATTTTTTTTTTTTTTTAAGACAGTCTCACTCTGTCACCTAGGCTGACATGCAGTGGTGTGATCTCAGCTGACTACAACCTCCACCACCAGGGCTCAAGTGATCCTTCCATCTCAGTCTCCCAAGTAGCTGGAATCACAGGCATATGCCACAATGCCCAGCTATTTTTTTCTTTTTTTTTTGTATTTTCGGTAGAGATAGTGTCTCACCATGTTGCCCAGGCTGTTCTTGAACTCTTGAACTCAAGTGATCTGCCCGTCTCGGCCTCCCAAAGTGCTAGGATAACAGATGTGAACCACCATGCCTAGCCCCCTTTGTTAGATTTATACTTTGCAAACATATTCTCCCAATCTGTAGGTTGTCTCTTTACTCTGTTGTTTCTTTTGCTGTACAAAAGCTTTTTAGTTTGATGTAATCCCATTTGTCTGTGTTCTTTTGTTGCCTATGCTTTTGAGGCAACAAAAGCTTATTTTAAAAATTCTTGCCTAACCCAGCGTCATAAAGTGTTCCTCCTATGTTTTCCTTTAGTGGTTTCATTGTTTTGGGTTTTACATTTAAGTATTTAAATCATTTGAGCTGATTTTTGTATTTAGTGAGAGTTAGGGAATCTAGTCTCATTTTTCTAGATATGGAGATCCAGTTTTCCCAGAACCATTTGTTGAAGAGACTATCATTTTCCCAATGTGTGTTCTTGGCACATCTATCAAAAATCAGTTGGCTGTTAAGTATGTGAATTTATTTCTGGACTCTTTATTCTGGTGCATTGGCCTATGTGTCAGACTTTTTGCCAGTACCATGCTGTTTTGGTTACTGTTGCTTTGTAGTATATTTTGAAGTAAGGTAGTATGGTTCCTCCAGCTCTGTTCTTTTTGCTCAGAATTGCTTTGACTATTTGGGTTTTTTTATGGTTCCATATGAATTTTTTCATCTTTGGGATGAATACTACTTGATAATTGTGCATGGTCTTTTTAATGTGCTTGTTAAATTCAGTTTGCTAATATCTTGTTGACAGTTTTTACATCTGTGTTCATCAGGGATATTGGCCTATAGTTTTCTTTTTGTTGTTGTTGTTGAATCTACACCTGGTTTTGGAATCAGGATAATGCTGGCCTCATAAAATGAGTTTTTAAATATCCACAACTTTTCAATTTTCTGGAGTAGTTTGAGGAAAATTGGTATTCTTTAAATGTTTGGTAGAATTCAGCAGTGAAGCCATTAGGTCCTCGGCTTTTCTTTGGTGAAAGACTTTATTACTGAAAGCATTTTCTCACTTGTTGGCCTGTACAGATTTTCTATTTCTTCATCGTTTAATCTTAGTATATTGTATATGTCCAGGAATTTATCCATTTCTTCTGTGTTTTTAAATTTATTGGCAAGTAGTTGTTCATAGTAGTCTCTTATGATCCTTTGTATTTCTATGGTATCAATTGTAATGTCTGATTTGCATCTCTGACTTTGAGTCTTCACTCTTTTTTTCTTAGTCTAGCTAAAGATTTGCCAATCTTATCTATTAAAAGAACCAGTTTTTAATTTCGTTGCTCTTTTGAATTGTTTTATTAGTTCCTACTTTGTTTATTTCTGCGCTGAGCTTTATTATTCTCTTCTACTTCTTTTGGGTTTAGCTTGTTCTTATGTTTCTAGTTCCTTGAGGTTCATGATTAGGTTGTTTATTAGAAATCTTTCTTCATTTTTGATCTAGGCATCTATTGCTGTGAACTTCCCTCTTAGAACTGTTTTTGCTGTATCCCATAGGTTTTGGTATAATACATTTCTATTTTAGTCTCAAGGCATTTTAAAATTTCTCTTTTACTTTCTTCATTGACTCATTGGTTATTATTATTATTGGTCATGTTTAATTTCCATGTATTTGTAAGGTTTTAAAGTTTTTCTTTTTGATTTCTAGTTTTATACCATTGTGGTTAGAGAAGACACTTGATATGATCTCTGTCTTCTTAAATGTATTAAGACTTGTTTTGTGGTCTAATGTATGATCTATCATGGATAATGTTCTCTGTGCAGTTGACAAGAATGTGTATCCTGCAGCTGTTGATGGAATGTTCTATAAATATCTGTTAGCTCCATTTGGTCTATGGTACAGTTTAAGTTTAATGTTTCTTTGTTGGTTTTCTGTCTCGATGATCTTTCCATTATTGAAAGTGGGGTGTTGAAGTCCCTATTATTATTGTATTGCAGTCTTGTCCCCCTAGAGGTCTAATAATATTTGCTTTATGTATTTGGGTGTTCTGGTGGTGTTTGCATATATATTTACAATTATTATATCCTCTTGTTGAATCCCTTTTTTCATTATAGATTGTATAGTAAGTTATTATATAATGATCTTCTACAGTGACCATTATCAATTATAATGACCTTTCGCAGTTTTTGAGTTAAAGTCTATTTTATCTGACATAAATGTAGCTATTCTTGCTCACTTTTGGTTTCTATTTGCGTGGACTATCTTTTTCCATCCCTTCACTTTCAGTCTGTGTTTGTCTTTAACAGTGTGAGTCCTTTTCAGGAAACATATATAGTTGGGTCTTCTTTTTTTTAACCCATTCTGTTACTCTATATCTTTTAATTGAAGAATTTAATCAAGGTTATTATTGATAAGTAAGAACTTACTCCTGCCATTTTGTTAATGGTTTTCTGGTTGTTTTGTAGATCTTTTTCTTCCTTTCTGGTTGTTTACTTCTGTGGTTTGATGGTTGTCTATGGTGCTAAGCTTTGTTTCTTTTCTCTTTCTTATTTGTGTATTTGCTGTCATTTCTTTCTTTGTGGTTACTGTGGTGCTAAGATAAACAGTCTTGTACTTATAATAGACTATTTTAAGCTGTATCCAACTCAACTTTGTTCATATAAAAATACTCTAGAATTTTTTCCCTTCCCTCTACAATTTATATTTTTATTGCCTTAGTTTACATCTTTATTGTGTCCTTAACCACTAATTGTAACTGATGTTGTTTTTGACTGTTTTGACTTTAAACCTTCATGGAAGAGGATTGATAGATTTATACAGCACCATTGCAACACTGGGGTATTCTGAGTATGATTATGAATTTACCTATACTTGTGAGTTTTATATTTTATTGTTTTTTCATGATAGTAATTGTCATCCTTTTGTTTCCAGTTGTAGCACTCCCTTAAGTATTTTCTTGTAAGATTGGTCTAGTGGTGATAAATTCCTTTAGCTTTTGCTTATCTGAGATTTTTATCTCACCTTCATTTCTGAAGGATAGCTTTTCCGGATATAATATTCTTGGCTGATGGTGTTTTTTCTTTCCTATATTACCCCTATTTTCTTCTGGCCTGCAAGGTTTCTGCTAAGAAATCCACTGATGGTCTACTGGGGATTCCCTTATATGTGACTTAATGCTTTTCTCTTGTAGCTTTCAGAATTCTCTTTTTGTCTTTAACTTTTGAGAGTCTTATTACAAAGTTCCCAAAGTGGATCCTTTTGTGCTGAATCTAATTGGGGAACCTATGAGTTTTCTGGATCTGGATGTCCATATCTCTCCCGGACTTGGGAATTTTTCCCCTATTATTTAATTAAATAGATTTTCTGTGTCTTTTGTCATTCTCTCCCTGGCACTTCTATGATGAGAAAATTTGTTTATTTAATGGTGTCTTGTTGGTCCTGTAGGTTTTCTTCATTCTTTTTAAATTGTTAATTCTTTTTATTCTTCTGACTGGGTCATTTTAAAAGACCTGTCTTCAAGTTCAGAAATTCTTTCTCTGATGAATTTCTGATTCAGATATTAATTATTTTTTCTGATTTTGTTGAATTTTAGATTGTTTGTCTATATTCTCTTGTTTATGAATCTCCTTAAGATCATTGTTTTGAATTTCTCTTCAGGCATTTCATATATACTTTTCTTCAGGGTTTGTTACTGGAGACTTACTGTGTTCCTTTCAGAATATCATCTTTCCTTGGCCCTTCATGTTTCCTGTCTTATGTTGATATCTTCACATTTACTTGAACACGTATTTTTTCCAATTTTATAGAGTATCTTTTGTGGGGAGGAGCTTTTTCCTATAGATGGATTCTAGGGTGTCTGTTGGAAATGATGTGTTGTTGGCTTTGGTTCTTGGTGGGTTCAGTAGCATGATCCCTACAGCAGTTCTTCAGCTGTAATCCTCATTAATGATGTGTGCAATTGCCTCAATTGCCTAAGTTATGGGTGTTTGTGACAGAGGTGACATGGTTTGGTGGAGGAAAGGGTGCTGGTTTGTGCTGAGACCAAGCACAACCTGAGCATAGCTGTGTGTTGGTCTCTCTGGGGAGGGGATACTGCCACACTTGCTATTGGGCTGGGTGCAGGCATGTGTGGGCCAGGCAGCTGTGCAGCACTCTCTCTGGGGAGGCAGGGCCACCGCCAGATTGCAAAATCCAAAACTTTTTGAGCACTTTTTGACCCTTTGACATGACACTCAAAGAAAATGCTCATTGGAGCATTTCAGATTTAGATTTTTGGATTAAGTTTGCTTAGCTGGTAAGTATAATGCAGAGATTCCAAAAAAATTTTTAAAATCCAAAATTTGAAACACTTCTAGTCCTAAGTATTTCAAATAAGGGATACTCAACCTATAATTGGGACTGGGTGATGGGTATTTGAGGATCATTTTACTATTTTCTGCAGGTATTTTCCCAGATTTTCACTGGACTTTTTAACTTTACATTTTTTTAATTTCAAGGAAAGAAGCCACAAAACTTTTCAAAAGTTATCTATCTTCCTTTCTGTACTCTGTTGAACCCCTTGCAGGCAGACTTGTTCCTTGCTATGTCACTGAAATAGCTTATGTCAGGGTCATTAGTGGCCTCCACATTACTATGTCCAGTGAGCAGTTTTTACTCTTCATCTTACTTGCTCTCTCAGCAACATTCGATGTAGCTAATGACTGTCTTCTTTGAAACACTTTTGTCACTGGGCTCCAGAAGGCCACAACTCCAGGTTTTTCTTATATCCCACTGGCCTACCCTTCTCAGTTTGCTGTCTCCTTCTCTATCTTTGAGCGTTCCGCTGCCCAGTTCTTAGACAGGATCTCGCCCCAGAACATCCAACTGCCACTTGATTGTCTAACAATCATCCAAACCTAGAACATATTCACAGGAAAACTCCTCTTCTCCCTGAAACATACCTGAAAGAAAGAGAATGTCTGTACAAGGGCCTATGTCATCTGGTTCTCTGGTATCATTTTTGTTTTATTTTCAAACCTCCAACCATTTCCCCCTCTTACTTACTCTGCTCCAGCCACACTGGCCTCCTTGCTGTTTCTGAAATAAGGCCTTTATGCTCTCTGTTTCCCCTTCCTAAAACACAATTAAGTTGATTGCTCCATTATTTGATTGTTTTTCTTAAATACAATATTTAAGACTTTCAGTTTTCTTAGAATAATAAGCTTGCTTTCATTCACCCACCATCTTTTAGTATACTATGTTTTTATTGTCATTTTCTAAACATTCTATAATTACATTTTAAAGCCTTCTTTTATTTTTTATCATACAAGTAATCATGGATTTCTTCTCACTTTTTAAACTTCTAGGGGATTAACAGTCCCCCTTGGTTACCACTCTATTCTAGTCCTTTGTCTAGAAGTCACTGTTGCAATCAGATAACATCATCTTATTCACATCAGTAGAGTGTGTGTCCCTCCAGACCTTTGCTGTGCCTATACCAGCATGTGTCTATGTACGTACATACAGAATTGCAGAGTGTGCTTTGCTTCTGTGATTTCTTTTAAATTATAAATGGGATCACTTTGCGTGTTTTATACTATAAATTTGTTTCACTTAAAATATTTTAAAGATCTTTTAAGATCAATATATATGAATCTGTTTTTTTCTTTGAACTGCTTTAAGACATTTCCTACTTTTTAAAAAATCTCCCATTAATGTGTATTTTGGTGGGGTTTTTTTTTTTTTTTTTGCCATTTTTCTCTTATTACAAACAGTACAGCAATGACTATCCTTATTTTTGCTCTCTTTTGCTCTAGTGTAATAGAAATCAAATTGTATTTGCTCACTTGTCCAAGATTTAATTAGCAATGTTTTTCCCTCAAGAAATTGTTTTAATTATTATTTTTGTTTCAGTTAAACTTTTGTTAATATTGTCTCATTTTTGCATTATGCCATGACATCACAGCTTGCACAATTCTTGTGAGTTTTAATATGGTCAGTTGTGTGTCATGGATGCTATGATCAGTTGTGTTTCATGGATGCTAAATAAAGGCTAATCTACTGTTACAGGATTCAGAGTTTAATGTCTATGAAATTAGCTTGATTAATCATATCTGGCCAAAGACACACAGTTAATCCTTATAGGAAGAAAGTCATGGTTCAAATCTGGGAGTTGGTGGATGAAACTTTGAACTAAGTCCTGCTTGCAAACACTGGAAATTGTTTTTTCCTCGTCCTGAATTGGCGCCATCTAGCCCTTAGAAAGGAAAGCTGACTCGCGTATTATCTTCTTAACTATGTCTATCTTTACCTATTCAAGAATCATTAAATATAGTCAGACTTAAATAGACCTAGGGTCCGAAAAGGGTATTTGTCCTAGAACTGTAATTCAGAAACAGAAAACTAACATTGGACATTGTTTTTCTTTACAGTGTTTAAAGTTAATGCTGGAGAAATCTGGCCTACAAGGTAAGTTACTTACCATGATGACATATTACTTAAAAGCCTGATAAAAATTTTTTGACAATTTTTTTCTCCAGGGTTATAGGAAAAAAAATTTACAGGGTGTGGAGAAATAAAAAGTAGTTTACACTTCCGTATGTACATAATGAATTCTCCTGGTTCTTGTTGGCATGCTGAAAGAAAACTAGTGGTATAGCTCTGAGTAGAGAACTTAGATAGGATCCAGCAAAGGTACAAAGTAGGAATGTTTTACAGTGTTGGTAGGAGTGTAAATTAGGCCAACCATTGTGGAAGACAGTGTGGCAACTCCTCAAAGACCTAAAACCAGAAATGCCATTGATCCAGCCATCCCATTACTGGGTATATACCCGAAGGAATATAAATCATTCTATTATAAAGATACATGCACGTGTATGTTCATTGCAGCACTATTCACAATAGCAAAGACATGGAATCAACCCAAATGCCCATCAATAATAGACTGGATAAAGACAATGTAGTACATATATACACCGTGGAATACTATGCAGCTATAGAAAGGAATGAGATCATGTCCTTTGCAGGGTCATGGATGGAGCTGGAAGTCATTATCCTCAGCACACTAATGCAGGAACAGAAAAGTAGACACCACATGTTCTCACTTATAAGTGGGAACCAAACAATGAGAACACAATGACGTAGGGAAGGGAATAACACACACCAGGGCCTGCTGGTGTAGGGGGGGTGTGGGGGTTGGGGAGGGAGAGCATCAGGAAAAATTGCTAATACATTCTAGGCTTAATACCTAGGTGATGGGTTGATAGGTGCAGCAAACCACCGTGGCACACGTTTACCTATGTAACAGACCTGCACATCCTGCACATGTACCCCAGAACTTAAAATAAAAATAAAAAATAAAAAGAAATAACACTAAGATGTATACCACCTGGAGCTACACAGGTCTTCCACTGATTCTTTTCAATTTCATTGATTCTAAATTTCAGTGCATTCTGTTTCATATCAGTATTTTTGTGGTATAGGTGAGGGAATGTAAAATGAATGAAAAAAATAAATCTAAGATAACTGAAGCAGCTTTCCAGGTGAGATCATGTTAATGAGTTTGATGAGACCTCATTCTGATTTCAGTAGAACACTTTGCTGTTCTCAGACTTCATTAACTTGGAGGCCCGTAGCTTTGTTATCTGGAAAGGAAGTTAAGATGCTCTGGATGCAGGACATTCTTCTAGAAGTTACACGCAACGTCTCACTTAACCTCGACAGCAGTCCTACCATGCAGGGGTTATCACACATGCCCACTTTATAGATGAGGAAGCAAAGGCTAAGAAAGGTGAAATGGTTTCCCCAGAGTTATACAGCAAGTATCTAGGTCATTCTGTTTTCACAACCCAAGTTCTTTTCACCATGCTGTACCGTGAAGTAATAGTGTTCACTTTTAACTTACTGGTGGCTTCTTAAAGGTACTTAAATTGAGTTTTTTAATTAATGTAAACTTTTCTGTATTTAAAGCTAGAACTTGGCTGGGCGCAGTGGCTCATGCCTGTAATCCCAACAATTTGGGAGGCCGGGGAGGGTGGATCACTTGAGCCCATGAGTTCGAGACCAGCTTGGGCAACATGGCGAAACCCCACCTCTACAAAAAATACAAAAATTAGCAGGGTACAGTGGTGTGCACCTGTAGTCCCAGCTACTCAGGAGGCTAAAACAGGAGAATCACGAGCCTGAAAGGCGGAGGTTGCAGGGAGCTGAGATCGCATCATTGCACTCCAGACAGGAGTAAAATCCTGTCTCAGAAAAAAAAAAAAGAAAAAAGAAAAAACTAGAACTATCGATAAAGAAGGTCTGCAAACAAGAGTATAGGGATTCAAAAACTGTGGCCTGTGCCGATAAATATGAGATCTGTTTTATTCTTTGGCTATTTCATGTTTTTGGTGAGTAGGGGGAGTTTTGTGTTCATAAACATTGCTATTATTTTTAATAACCAGGATTTCTTTCTTTTACTGCGTTTAACTTTCTTCCCAACCCCAAAAAGTCTCTTTGCTTGCCTATTCGGATTAAAAAAGCAAAAAATTATCTTCTCATTTCACTAGTGCAGCAAGTATTCTGAAAAACAACTCTTTGATTAAAGTCAATTTAACATGTATAAATATTAACTTATACCAACTGTATTAAAATGCTATTCAGAAAGCACTAGCACTATGTTTTTGTTAGATTAACTTCTAAGTATATAGGAATAATTTTCTTGTACATATTGACAGTTGCTGGGCAATGTTAGCATCTATTTTCGGCCAAGACACTGAAATAAAACTCAATAATGCTTTGAGAAGGGATTCTATACTTATGTATGTATGTTCATATATGTATACTGATACATAGTGTATGTATGTGGGTACACACAAATAAAGGTATAAAGTAAATATTGTATTAAGCTGGTGCAAAAGTAATTGCAGTTTTTGCCATCAAAAGTAAAGGCAGGCCAGGTGTGGTGGCTCATGCCTGTAATCCTAGCACTTTGGGAGGCTGAGGCAGGTAGATCACCTGAGGTCAGGAGTTTGAGACCAGCCTGGCCAACATGGTGAAACCCTGTCTCCACTAAAAATACAAAAAAATTAGCCAGGCATGGTGGTGTGCGCCTGTGGTCTCAGCTACTTGGGAGGCTGAGGCAGGCAGAAGAATCGCCTGAACCAGGGAGGCGGAGGTTGCGGTGAGCCAAGATCGCGCCACCATACTCCAGCCTGGGTGACAGAGTGAGAATCTGTCTCAAAAAAATAAAATAAAATAAAGGCAGAAACTACAATTACTTTTGCACCAACCTGATATAATAGTAGCAAGTGTTGTTTTTATTCATGAGTATACAGTTCTTCATGGGAGAGAGAGAAAATCAAATTGAGGAAATGTAATTTCTTTCATGCTCTGGAAGAGACAATTTACTTAAAAACTAATGAACACTTATCAGCAGATTAACCCCTTTTGATATTCACTTTTCCAGAAGGGCCATTCCTGACACTCTTAAAGCATATTCTGAATTTTTTTTTAATCCCGATTTTGACTCCTTTATAGGAGATGCCTGGCATTTACGAAAAATGGATTGGTGCTATGAAGCTGGGGAGCCTTTATGTGAAGAAGTAAGATGATTTCTATACATTGTACTCTTGCATATGATTATATTTATGTCATATTTTCGTACAAGGTACCCATTCCACTCATGAGAAAGCTTTAATTACTTTCTGTAGGATACAGTTATCTATGAATGGGTGTATTTTACTTTTTTCTTACTATAGTTTTTTGATAAAGGGGAAGTCTCAGTGCAGTGGGAACATTTCTGACATCTGTGGTAAACTCCCTTGCCATGAGAGTATGCCTGTAGGAGGAGTAGTTCATGAGAAGGAAGAGAACTTCACAGAACAAATGACATTTGAGCTCATGAAGGAATTTTATAGATACACTCTGAAGTTTTGGCCCCTTAATGTTTTGATCTCAGAGTTTCTCTGTAAGGTAATGGTGGCAGAATTTGTCTTACCAACCATTCCTAAGTTAGGCTTTGGTCCAAATTCTTGATCCAGCCAAACTCTTAGGGTAGGCTTAGGAATAATTTTATCACAGGATAGTTGGAATCTGGTTAGTCATCTTGTTGGTCCACGTAGCATTATATTTCCCAGTTCAAACGCGTAGCCTTAGAAGTAGACCCAAAATAAAGCTCTCTGGGGAGTCTTAGGGAGCTGTGGTCAGCCGCCCTTTCCCCAGTCTTCACCTGCCTGCTTCCTGTTCTGTAAGAAGGGCCACTGAATGCCAGCAGAAGGTTGATTTAGGCAGCTATGCTGGGTCCTTGCACTGGAATGCTCTTTGCTGTTTAGCAGTCAGTAAGTCAATAGCGAGAGGCCCCTCTTGGGGCCTGGCCAGGAGTTTGACTGCCTGGAGTAAGAAGTGGACCTCAAAGCATCTTTAGGACATAAAATTTGGATGTCAGAAGAATATATTTACCCAAATAGCTTCAGCATGTTCTTCTCTATTAATTCCCAAATTGGCATCAAAGAATTCAGCCAGAAGCCAACTCATTACCCTTGGAACTAGCTTCTCATTCCAGCCTTGCCAGGTATCTTTCCCATCCTAATCTTTAAGAGTGAAATATGGTTTACCCTCCTTATCTTTCATTCTTCATGTTTCCTCTCGGCCTCCAAACTGTCATCTTTTGCACCCCTTCCGTGACCATTCCCATGCTTGGCTCCAGGTCCAAGCTTTCGTATGCCTCTCACCTAAATTATTATGGCTTTCCTGGGCCCAGGCATTCCCTCTTCAATGTCATGCATATTTCTGCCAAATTGATCTGGAAAATCTCCTCAGAAATCTTGTGTGGCTCCTTTATTTCTATTTCACGTCCTATGGTTAGTGCCTGCCCTTCCAGTCCGGTGTGACCTCCTGGTACTTTCCACTCGAATCAGTGTGGCCTCAGCGCTTTACGAAAACAAGCCATATTTACTATCAACCTTAACTTGGCCCTTGTCCTTTTTTTTAATGAGAAATTCCTTTTCTTATTTTCTCTAGCTTTCCAAATCCAACCCATCTTTTTAGGATGAATTAAAATGTCATCTTCTGTAAATCAGTCTCTCATTTCTCATCTCATCTAGCTTCCTTGCCTCAGATCTTTTGTCATACTTACAGCTTATGCCCCACAGTTTAACAAATAGTGCTGTACTGATTTTATAGTCTTAGCTTATTTCCTGTGTCTTCAATATCTGCTTTATTATTCATTTAATTTTTGAAAAGATAATAGAGGCATGGGGTTTTAAAAAGATCCAATGATCTGTTCCTTTCAGAAGTCATAAGTGACAAAAAAGCATTTCTGTCTTCCCAGGATGCAACACTGAAAGAACTTCTGATATGTTCTGGAGATACTTTGCTTTTAGTTGAAGGACAACTTCCTCCTCCGGTAAGATTTTACTTCTGCATAGACATCTCGTAAGTAAAAATTATTGTTACCTGATTACAGAGATGATATAGCCTCGTTTAGGGAAAACGGGGAAATTCAGACAGTCATAAAGAGAATAGAGAACTTTCCCCAAATGCTGTCAATCAGATATGTTTCCTAACTTATAAATATTCTCACACAAAATTAAAATCAATTATGTATAACATTTTTATTTCCTGCTTTTTATATTTTAACCTTCTCATAAAATCCAAAAATAATCATCATATCCAAGGTAATGTTTTACTAATTTAATTCATCTATATCCTCATTGTTGGAAACTTACCTTGTTTTTACTATTTTGTTTTTATAAATAGTATTGAAATGAGTCCTTCTGAAAAGAGTTCTAAATGTGGAATTCCTAAGTCCAGAGGTGTGACCTCTTTAAAGCCTTGATGTTATATGCAGTAGCATATGAGAGGGCTCATTTCACGCCCTTTAGTAAGCATTGCATAGCACTACTTTCTAAAACCTATATCGTTTCTTTTAAACTGAGGATGCACACAAAGGTGAACCCAAAAGAGAAACAAATGGCCCCAAATTCCAAGATTCAGATAACTATTTGCTTATGATTAGAAAATTCAGACAGTACAGAAGGCTATGAAATGAAGAGCAGAAATCACTCCTACACCTTTTCTCTCCAGAGAGAGCCACAGTTAGCTGATTTTTCATCATGTATTCTTCTGAGAAAAACATTACACGTATTTGTTTGCTGAAGGCAAATATGTGCATATCCTTTTTAAGTATTCTCTACATTGTTTTACACTTGTTTTATTTGCTTTTATTCACTTACTGTGTCTTGCGAAGCTCCTCACATCAGCACATACACACCTACCTTATTATTTTTCACAACTTTGTAGAATTCTATTATATTTTGTTCAATGGTCTTTAAAGTTAATTTTTGAATAGGCAGTACTCATGATACAAAATTCTAAGTGTTATGAAAAGCTGGGCCAGGAAAAGCAAGTGTCCCTACTGTTTCTGGCTCCAGCCACCCAACATCCTCTCCCCAACAGGCGGCTGCTTTTCTCTGCATCCTTCCAAAGGGCTGTGCTTTTTAATATACACACATACTTGCACACACTGAAGTGTGCTAGTTTTTCCCACCTCATTTTTTGTTACTGAATAATTTTAGTAGGTTTATTAAGAGATAAAAGGTAGGCAAGGTGCAGTGCCTCATGCCTGTAATTCCAGTACTTTGGGAGGCCAAGGCAGGCAAATCGCTTGAGTTTAGGAGTTCAAGACCAGCCTGGGCAACATGGTGAAACCCTGTCTCTTTTCAATAAAAATTTTAAAAGTAAAAAAAAAAAGAGAGAGATAAAAGGTGTTACTGTTACAACACTTAATTTCAAACAATAAACAATGAGAATGTGAAGACTAACCATGTAAAATATTTTAAATACATAGTTCACTGTATATATACATAGCATATACATCCACACATACACATATTTATTCCTTTTTATTTGCACAAAAGATTATTTGCTAGGCAGCCTATTCTGTACCTAGATTTTTTCCATTAATATTTTATCTCCAAGTATATGCTGTAAAGCTATCTCATTCAATTTAGTAGCTTCATAATATTCCATTGTTTGGAGGACTATAATTTATTTAACCAGTCTCTTTTTGAAGAATATTTAGGCTGTTTCCAGTCTTTTGTTGATGTAAGTAACAATGTAAAAAATATATATATAATATATATAAAATACATATATATAATACACACATATATAATATATATATGTGCCATTTTGCTTGTATATATGAGTATATCTACAGGATAAATTCCTAGAACTGAAATTGCACAGTCTTTTTTTTTTTTTAAACAGGGTCTGGCTCTGTCACCCAGGGCTGAAGTACGGTGGCATGATCACAGCTCACTGCAAGCTCGATCTCCTGGGCTCAAAGTGATCTTCCCACCATAGCCCCTAAGTAGCTAGGACTACAGGCACACTGTGCCTGGCTAGTTTTTAAACATTTTTTTATTTTTGTCTCACTTTGTTGCCCACACTGGTCTTGAACTCCTGGGCTTAATCGGTCCTCCCACCTCAGCCTCCCCAAAGTACTGGGGTTACAGGTGTGAGCCACCAAGCCCAGCAAAAAATGTTTTAAAGAGGGTCCTTGAAGTTGGTTCATGGTTCTTGGTCCCATAAACAATTTGCAAGAGTATTCTTGCATATATGGCTTTCTATGCATGCACTAGTGTATCAGAATGTAAATTCCTAAACATGGAATGGCTGGGTCAAAGGACTTGCACATTTTAAAATATGACAGGTATGGGCAAATTATTCTACAGAAACTTCTCCGCAGTTTATATTCCTGCTACCAATTTACAAGTGTTCAAGTTTACCCATATTTTCACCCACATAATTGTCTGGTTTTTGACAGTCTGCGAGGTGAAATAAAATGGAATTTTGTTATTCTGATTTACATTTATTTAATTGAATGAAGGTCAAATATTTGTTAATCTTCACTAATCTGATAAACAGAAAAATATTCTAATGCACATTTCTTGAACTATCTATTTTAAATGTTTTAGGTGGTTAATTTTTATTCTCATCTTCTATTGTTGGAAATTAAGTGCTGCAACAATAGCACCTTTTATCTCTTAATAAACCTGTTAAAATTCTTCACTAACAAAAAATGAGGTGGGAAGAACTAGCTCAAAAGTAAAACTGAAATTACAGGGTATGTGTAAGACAATGGGTTTATTTCCTTTAGTTTGTATCAGAAACCAAACTTAGATCAATGGGCTCTTGCATCTGTGTGATAAATGGCACTGCTGGGACTGGTATCCTGGGTCAGCAGTGCTTGGACAGCGCCTGGAAACACTGGTATAGTGTGTTCAAGCAAATGCATTGCTCTTGTTTATGCTTCTCATTTATTTTATCTACTAAGATACTTCTAAGCAAGGGACATTTAGTCCAGTCACCCCAAAGTCTGATTTTTATGATTTTAAATTTTTGATTGTAAAAACAACAAGTATAATTTATGACAGTTAATAAATCTAAGAGGAAAAATGGTAAGTTCAAGAACATCTTAGGTCATCAAGATGTTTCTTTCTGTGGAAGTGAAAGTGGAGTTTCACTTAATCTTTGTAATCACAGCGGTTAAACATGCTCCATTCTTCAGGGTTTCCTGAAGGTGCCCATCTGGTGGTACCAGCTTCAGGGTCCCTCAGGACACTGCGAGAGTCATCAGGACCAGACCAACTGTACTTCCTCTCGGGGTGGAGTTTGGAGAGCCGCTTTCAGCCAAGGTGAGAACAGAATGGGATTTCAGCAGCCAGTGCATCATAAAGAGAAGTAAATTGACTGCCTGTGCTCTGAGAGTCAATTGAAATATTTATTTTTAAAATGTAAGATCTTGAAAATCAAGGCCTATTAATTTCTTTTTTTTTTTTTGAGACGGAGTCTCGCTCTGTAGCCCAGGCTAGAGTGCAGTGGCCGGATCTCAGCTCACTGCAAGCTCCGCCTCCCGGGTTCACGCCATTCTCCGGCCTCAGCCTCCCGAGTAGCTGGGACTACTGGCGCCCGCCACCTCGCCCGGCTATTTTTTGTATTTCTTAGTAGAGACGGGGTTTCACCGTGTTAGCCAGGATGGTTTCGATCTCCTGACCTCGTGATCCGCCCATCTCGGCCTGCCAAAGTGCTGGGATTACAGGCTTGAGCCACCGCGCCCGGCCAAGGCCTATTAATTTCATAAGTCATTCCAGACATCACATAATAACACCGGGCTATTTCTGTACATGCTCTGTAACCTCTGTAAAGCACTACATATCTTGTTTATTATTATATCAATATATTACACTTTCCAAAGACTTTTATGTATCTCTCAAGATCCTCAGGGCAACAGGGGCCCCATTTATCACCATGTACCAGAATTCTAGTGATGTCATTTTAGCTCACAGGGGCAGAGACCAGGAGTCCACATCCTACATGTCTTCCAATCTTTCTGCCTCAAAACCCTCAGGAACTGCTTCTAGGGCATTTGACGTCATCTCACTGCCTTCTGAGAAGGAACACAGACAAGTACAAGCATGTTATCTTACTCAGCATTCAGCCACACACATCGCGATGGGCAGAAGTCACTATCAGTGAGTTCAGTTGCCCTTGTACAAAGAAGAGTTCCACTTCATTATAAAGAAATGGAGCGAGTATGTTTTTAATAGGCCCAACTCTTTAGCTATGTTTTTCTTTTTATCCTGCTTACTTAGTTTTTCTGTGCTTTGAAGTATATTACTTATATTTCTTTTTAATCTTTTCAGCCTCAGTAATAAAATTAATATAAATGAGTCAAATTTTTATCTCCTTATTCTTTGAAGTTAGGATTATATGTATAGAGTAATGTTGAATGAGCTATAAAATTGGCATAAAGTTACTTTTTAGTTGGGTTACACTAGTTTATGCTAATTAATGCTAAAAATGCTTTGGTGATAGAATTCTAGTTACATATAGAATTGGATATAGATTGCAAAAGCATGTTTAATCAGTATGTTTCTACATGAAAGTAAATAAAAGGGTTTTTTTTGGTAATACATCTGTACACAACACATGGGAAATACACTCATGTGTCACTTAACAACATGAATATGTTTTGAGAAATGCATCGTCGGACGATTTCTTCATTGTGTGAACGTGGTAGAGTGATTTACACAAACCTAGATGGTAGAGCCTCCTACACACCTAGGCTATGTAGTGTAGCCTATTGCTCGTAGGCTGCAGACCTGTACAGCAGCTTATTGTACTGAATACTGAAGGCAGTCATAACACAGTGGCAAGTGTTTATGTATCTAAACAGAAAAAGGTACAGTGAAAATATGGTATTATAATCTTATAGGATCACATCATATGTGTGGTCTTTGACCAAATCATTGTGTAGCGTGTGATTATATATTTCATTCTTTAGAATTTCCTAAAATTGTCTTTCCGGTAGTGTCAGCCTGTAATTTCCTTAAGACACAAGAAGAACTTCTTATGCACTTAGTTGACTTCTAATCTCTCTGTAATTTCTTGCCATGCATTAGTGGCATGCTCAGCAGTAAAGACAATTAAAGCAAAAATAAGTGAAGACAGTCTAAATTTAGTTGTCAGCTTTTATGTTGTTTTTGATGAGAAAACATTGTGTTTTTCCCTTTTTTTTTTTTAACAAACTTGGAAAGGCCTTCTTATTGTCAAGATTTCGTTATAAGTAAACATTTATTGGACACTTACTATGTGACATCCATTGTACCGGGAACTGGGAGACAAGATAGATAGCCTGCCTCCTCTTGAAAATTCTGTTGTTTTGAGGGGGCAGATTAAACATCTGCACATAGGCAGACAGACAGACACACACACACACACACACACACACACGAGGAACAAGTTGGGATGAGTGTTATGAGAGGAAAACAGGAAGCTAACATACAGAATGCAGGCAGCGTATCCTACCCAAAAAGTCCTTTTTGAGGAAGGAGAGAATGTGGAAAAGTACATTCGAGGTAGGGGCATAAGTGTCAAATACCTCATGGGGTTCTGCCGACAACATGTCCCTGCCTGCTCACCTGCCAGACAGGGCCTCCTCACAAGACTTGGATGCAGAGGCTTTTGGGTGGAATTTTAATAACCTATTTACGACATCAAAACATGGCGGTGTATTTCAGAAACACAAAATAAGTTTCAAGTTCCTTGTAAACATCCCGCTCTGTCCTTTGGAAGGTGCTTCTGTGAATGAGCCTGCGCCAGTTTCTCTCCTCTACTTGGGAGACGTAGAGATCTCAGAAGATGCCACGCTGGCGGAGCTGAAGTCTCAGGTCAGACTTCTTCCTGCACCATAACTGAGCGGTAATGTGGCTTCTTCCAGTGAGATATTAATCTATTCTTCTATCTCCTTTTCCCTCAATTACAGTCGGTTCTGATATGGCATTTGTCATATGCCATGTTCAGTGGTAAGTACCCGCAGGCAACACATGCCCGTGGTGCAGATGGCTCCTCGTGGCCTCACTGGTCCCTCCTCTGACAGGCATGCTGTGCTTTCGTTTCAATCTGTCCTCAGTAACTTGCGGCTTTTGTTCATTTTTATTTTTTTAGGGAAACATGGTTTCTTGGAACATTTGTAAAGCATTCACTTTATCCCTTTATTTACATTGTTTGTGTACCATTGTGACCCATATGTTAAATGTTGTTATGAAACGCTGTGTTACCAGTTTTCCAGGAGGTTAGAACCCCAGCTTTTATGTTAGGATACTAAACTAGATATTCTAGATATTGTGTTGTTTCTTATGCATTAACATTCACAGAGAAGGAGGGTTTTACCCAAATGGAAAGGCTGGATTAAGTACAACACAGTGTTGAAGAAGCATCCACCTACTATTGGACTGAAATGAGCATTCCTTTCTTCTCTTAGAGGAGAAAATGTAGGGCCCTGTATATGACTAGTGGTTGTTGATGTTTGGCTTTTGTGTGCCCTCAGTACATGAAATACCCTTCCTCGAGAAAAAGCATACATTGGCTGGGTGTGGTGGCTCATGCCTGTAATCCCAGCACTTTAGGAGTCTGAGACAGGTGGATCACTTGAGGTCAGGAGTTTGGGACTAACCTGACCAACATGGTAAAACCCCGTCTCTACTAAAAGTACAAAAAAAAAAAAAAATTAGCCTGGCATGGTGGCAGGCACCTGTAATCCGAGCTACTTGGGAGGCTGAAGCAGGAGAATCACTTGAACCCGGGAGGGGGAGGTTGCAGTGAGCTGAGATGGCGCCACTGCACTTCAGGCTGAGTGACAGAGTGAGACTCTGTCTCAAAAAAAAAGAAAGGAGAAAAGAAAAAGCAGACAGCCTTATTCTCATGAGAACAAGTGGGAAGATACTTTTTTCCTAATATTAAGTTGAAAGATATAAAGTTGCTGTTTTTAGGTCAAAAAATGGATGAATATTGGTAATTTTAGAGGCTCCAACCAAAGTATATCAGTAGGGGCTTAAAGTGATCCCTTCAGAATTAGAACAAGCAGTTTGGGCCTACTGATTGCAGCCAAAGATTGTGAAGTATTTCAAAATCAAAAGCTGAGTCATCGGCAAACACTGGTGGAGAACTGCATTGGCACGGAAGAAGGCTGATGAGTCCCTCGCTATACTATTAGCTCTGCCCTGGTGAATTCTACTCACAGGGAAGTTAATTCCAAAGTTTCATTGTTTAAACATGATGATTAAAAAGACGCTTTTGACTCAGCTTTAGAGATAGGGAACTCACTTCTTTCTCAAGCTGATTTCAGTGCAGAGGAATATGAAGACCTCTCAGGGTTAGTGTCATTTAAGAGAGAGAGATTCCTGTGACTTTTTAAATGATGTTCTCATTACTTGAGATACTCCTTCCCTGAGGTGTCACTGTGTAGTGCTTCGTTTTTTTTCTAAAACAGTATGTTTTGAAGAGTGCTTTTTAAAACCATTGGAGAAATGTCTATTTCTTTTTCTAGGCCATGACCTTGCCCCCATTCCTGGAGTTCGGTGTCCCATCCGCGGCCCACCTCAGAGCCTGGACAGTGGAGAGGAAGCGCCCAGGCAGGCTTTTACGAACTGACCGGCAGCCGCTCAGGTGGGTTCCTTGCTGGACGCAATGCCGTCCCTCTCTGCTGCTGCCGCACTGGCTGGTGTAGGAGATGGAGGAGGACTCCGTCTTCTGAGCTGAGTGAAAACAAAGCCCATTCCTGGTCATGCCATGCTTATGACTTGGGTGGCACTTTTCATCATAAACTCCAGCAAGACTTCAGTTTTCCATGTTAAGCATAAATGTAGTGTTGTATATTTTTTCTATGCTCCAGTGACTGTGACATTATATAACTTAAAAGCATTTGGAGTAAGATGGAAAGTAGGAGCAGCTGTTTCTCACTGAGAAATGTTGGATTCAGCTGATCCTCCTTCTGAACCTTTGAACTTAAAGAGCAGGTTTGGGTCATTTCCTTTGCAAAAAGCAGCCCTGAGGCTTTCTTTCTATTCTTTCTGTTCTATTCTTTCTCTCTTTCTGTCTTTCTCTTTCTCTCTTTCTCTCTGTCTCCCCTACCTTCCCTCCCTGTCTTTCTCTTTCTCTCTCTCTCTCTGTATCTCTCTCTCTCCCTTTTCTTTCCTTTTCTTTCCTTTTTTAATAGACAGGGTCTGGCTCTGTCACCCGGGCTGGAATGCCGTGGTGTGATCATGGCTCAACTACAGCCTCAACCTCCCAGGCTCAAGTGATCCTCCCACCTCAACCTCCTGTGTAACTGGGACCTCAGGCATGTGCCACGACACCAGGCTAATTTTTTATTATGATGAGGTCTCCCTGTGTTGCCCAGTCTGGTCGCGAACCCCTAACCTCAAGCAGTTCTTCCAACTCGGCCTCCCAAAGTGCTGGGGCTACTGGCATGAGCCACTGTGCCTGGCCAAGGCTGCTTTTAATCAGCTCTGATTACCACCCCAAAGTGACTGGCATGAGAATCTTAACCCCGGCTGAACAGAGGGAAATTTCTTTAGCAGTTTGGCCATCTTCCCAGAGCCAGACCTACATGTTTAGTAAGAAATGACTCAAGTATCTAAATAATCACCACAGCAAGGATTCTCATTTTTTTCCCTTTTCCAAAAGTTTGGGTGTTCTTATAAGTACTCAGAAAACAATCCTTTGCTTAAGAAAAAAGCTTAAAATTGGGGGAAAAAAAATTCAAGAAAATTAAATGTTATGTCACTCAATACTATCTTGTTTCACTTATTATCAGGGAATATAAACTAGGACGGAGAATTGAGATCTGCTTAGAGCCCCTTCAGAAAGGAGAAAACTTGGGGTAAGAAAGTCTACTTTGCATCTAAAGTGATACACACATATCTTAACATAGTTTGCCTTTTTAAGGTTTAACAACTTAATAGTGTAGTATTTTTTCACTGCTTCTAAGTAGCCTAGCAACTTCAAACAGAGCCTGTTCTAGAAATATGTATGTCTGGCATCTAAAACTTGGAACTTATTCTCCCATAAAAACAGTAAGGGAGAATTAATTTTTCAGTAACCACCAGGTGCATATTGACCCAATGATGACCCTGAAGTGTCAGCAAGAGACCCACCCGCAGCTGTCATCAGTGTGTCAGACAGTCCACCGTCCAACGGATTTATCATCGTCCCGTCACTCTGCCCCCTTATTCCACTTTCTTCATCCTAGTATCACCTGACATATCTCTACTTACTGATTTATGTGTTAGTATCTGTCTTCCACTACTAGAATATAAGAACTTAATTTATTAATTGCTATATCCTCAATACCTAGAATAGTAATCATGCCCATGTCATAGTCAATAATTATTTATTAAGTAAAGATGCACCCAAAATTGTCTACAATCAAACCATCTTGTTCTTTTTTCGCTGTAGGAAAATATTTTGCAAGTCCTTTTGTAAATATCATGAACTATTAAGATTTGCTCTACCTGTATGATGTGAATATCCTTCTTTTGGTCTGCTTGTGATATGAGAAAGTTCTCTTTCAACCATGTCTAACCCGTGTTTAATTTTAGTGTTTTTATAAAAATGCATTCTTTTTTTTTTGTTATTATACTTTAAGTTCTAGGGTACATGTGTACAACGTGCAGGTTTGTTACATATGTATACATGTGCCATGTTGGTGTGCTGCACCCATTAACTCGTTTACATTAGGTATATCTCCTAATGCTATCCCTCCCCACCCCCCCCCACAATAGGACCTGGTGTGTGATGATCCCCTCCCTGTGTCCAAGTGATCTCATTGTTCAGTTCCCATCTATGAGTGAGAACATGCAGTGTTTGGTTTTCTGTTCTTGGATAGTTTGCTGAGAATGATGGTTTCCAGCTGCATCCATGTCCCTACAAAGGACACGAACTCATCCTTTTTTATGGCTGCATGGTATTCTATGGTGTATATGTGCCACATTTTCTTAATCCAGTCTGTCACTGATGGACATTTAGGTTGATTCCAAGTCTTTGCTATTGTAATAGTGCCGCAATAAATATATGTTGTGTGTGTCTTTATAGCAGCATGATTTATAATCCTTTGGGTATATCCCCAGTAATGGGATGGCTGGGTCAAATGGTATTTCTAGTTCTAGATCCTTGAGGAATCGCCACACTGTTTTCCATAATGGTTGAACTAGTTTACAGTCCCACCAACAGTGTAAAAGTGTTCCTATTTCTCCACATCCTCTCCAGCACCTATTGTTTCCTGATTTTTTAATGATTGCCATTCTAACTGGTGTGAGATGGAATCTCATTGTAGTTTTGATTTGCATTTATCTGATGGCGAGTGATGATGAGCATTTTTTCATGTGTCTGTTGGCTGTATGAATGTCTTCTTTTGAGAAGTGTCTGTTCGTATCCTTTGCCCACTTTTTGATGGGGTTGTTTGTTTTTTTCTTGTAAATTTGACTGAGTTCTGTATAGGTTCTAGATATTAGCCCTTTGTCAGATGAGTATATTGCAAAAATGTTCTCCCATTCTGTAGGTTGCCTGTTCCCTCTGATGGTAGTTTCTTTTGCTGTGCAGCTCTTTAGTTTAATTAGGTTCCATTTGTCAATTTTGGCTTCCGTTACCATTGCCTTTGGTGTTTTAGACATGAAGTCCTTGCCCATGCCTGTGTCCTGAATGGTATTACCTAGGGTTTCTTCTAGGGTTTTTATGGTTTCAGGTCTAACATTTAAGTCTCTAATCCATCTTGAATTAATTTTCGTATAAGGAGTAAGGAAAGGATCCAGTTTCAGCTTTCTACTCATGGCTAGCCAATTTTCCCAGCACCAT